>NC_054706.1:40154726-40351441 GCF_016097555.1 Gigantopelta aegis
CCTGTAACATTTATTTTCTTTAATTAAACATGAAAAAAACCTCAAACACCAGCAGATTTCTCATGTATTTCAACTTCTACATTGTAAACTGTAGGCATAATTTTACAATTAACATTTTCCATACTCTATCAAACAACCTCACTGATTTTGCTTTATCCCATCCCAACCAGTGCAACATGACTGTTAGATCAAGGGCCGTGGTATGTGCTGTCTTGTCTGGAAAAGTGCATATAAAAGATCCCTTGCTGCTAATAGAGAAATACAGTGATCAGGTTTCCTCATAAGACTATCATTAAACAAAAGACCAAATATTTGACACCCAATAATCAATGATAAGTAAATCAATGTGCTCTAGTGGTGTCATTAAACAAAACAAAATTTCAATATAAGAATCCATGAATGAATGAATTTTTAATGACACTCCAGTACAAAAATACATTTAAGACATTTAATACACCACGACTGGTATATCAAAGGCTGTGGTATGTGCTATCCTGTCTGTGGGATGGTGCATATAAAAGATCCCTTGCTACTAATGGAAAAAATGTAGCGGGTTTTCTCTCTATGACTGTCAAAGTGACCAAATGTTTGACATCCAGTAGCGTATGATTAATAAATCAATGTGCTCTAATGGTGGCGTTAAACAAAACAAACTTCTTTTTTATTTTCAGATGCACAACAATGGTGTGGATGAAGGAGTTGGTTTGTTAACTAAGACAGTAAGTGCTACAGTTTGCCTAACGTCAGTGTGCACTGTATTTGGTTTGCTAACTAAGACAGTAAGTGCTACAGTTTGCCTAACGTCAGTGTGCACTGTATTTGGTTTGCTAACTAAGACAGTAAGTGCTACAGTTTGCCTAACGTCAGTGTGCACTGTATTTGGTTTGCTAACTAAGACAGTAAGTGCTACAGTTTGCCTAACGTCAGTGTGCACTGTATTTGGTTTGCTAACTAAGACAGTAAGTGCTACAGTTTGCCTAACGTCAGTGTGCACTGTCTTTGGTTTGCTAACTAAGACAGTAAGTGCTACAGTTTGCCTAACGTCAGTGTGCACTGTATTTGGTTTGTTAACTAAGACAGTAAGTGCTACAGTTTGCCTAACGTCAGTGTGCACTGTATTTGGTTTGTTAACTAAGACAGTAAGTGCTACAGTTTGCCTAACGTCAGTGTGCACTGTCTTTGGTTTGCTAACTAAGACAGTAAGTGCTACAGTTTGCCTAACGTCAGTGTGCACTGTATTTGGTTTGCTAACTAAGACAGTAAGTGCTACAGTTTGCCTAACGTCAGTGTGCACTGTATTTGGTTTGCTAACTAAGACAGTAAGTGCTACAGTTTGCCTAACGTCAGTGTGCACTGTCTTTGGTTTGTTAACTAAGACAGTAAGTGCTACAGTTTGCCTAACGTCAGTGTGCACTGTATTTGGTTTGTTAACTAAGACAGTAAGTGCTACAGTTTGCCTAACGTCAGTGTGCACTGTATTTGGTTTGTTAACTAAGACAGTAAGTGCTACAGTTTGCCTAACGTCAGTGTGCACTGTCTTTGGTTTGCTAACTAAGACAGTAAGTGCTACAGTTTGCCTAACGTCAGTGTGCACTGTATTTGGTTTGTTAACTAAGACAGTAAGTGCTACAGTTTGCCTAACGTCAGTGTGCACTGTATTTGGTTTGTTAACTAAGACAGTAAGTGCTACAGTTTGCCTAACGTCAGTGTGCACTGTCTTTGGTTTGCTAACTAAGACAGTAAGTGCTACAGTTTGCCTAACGTCAGTGTGCACTGTATTTGGTTTGCTAACTAAGACAGTAAGTGCTACAGTTTGCCTAATGTCAGTGTGCACTGCATTTCTGCAGACCGAGCTAGCATACTGTAATATAAATGTGAATTGTCACTAGTTACTAGTAGTGTCCTTTAACCACTGAACAAACACTTGTATTATAGATGTGAATTGTCACTAGTTACTAGTAGTGTCCTTTAACCACTGAACAAACACTTGTATTATTGTATCCATTATTTATTACCAATTACAAACACATGTATGTGTACATGAATCATATGCTGCATGCCACCTGGTGTTTAATTTCTGTCTTCTGATACGTGACAAGACTCTGGAAAGAAAGAAAGAAATGTTTTATTTAACAACGCACTCAACACATTGTATTTACGTTTATATGGTGTCAGACATATGGTTAAAGACCACACAGATATTGAGAGAGGAAAACCGCTGTCGCCACTCCATGAGCTACTCTTTTCGATTAGCAACAAGGGATCTTTTATATACACTATCCCACAGACAGGGTAGTACATGCCACAGCCTTTGATATACCAGTCATGGTGCACTGGCTGGAATGAAAAATATCCCAATGGGCCCACCGACGGGGATCGATCCCACACCGACCGTGCATCGAGCGAGCGCTCTACCACTGGGCTACATCTCGCCCCGACAAGACACTGGGGGTGCACCCCCAATCCAAACTTTTGAAGTGTTAAAAAAAATCCAGTGGTTACTAAATGAATGTAATTAATTAGTTTTATTTTAATTGGAAGGGTTTAATATATATTTTTATCTTGGTTGGCTAGGTGGTTCTGGTGAAATTTGCCGTATTGTTTTTATTTAATGACACCACTAGAGCACATTAATTTATTAATTGCCAGCTATTGGATGTCAAACATTGGTAATTCTGACAGTCTTAGAGAGAATACCCAGTACATTTTTCCATTAGTACCAATGGTATATGGACCATACCACAGACATGATAGCACATACCACAGTCTTTAATATACTAGTCGTGGTGCATGAAAAATAGCCCAATGGGCCCACTGACAGTGATCGATCCTAGACTGACTGCACATCAAGAGAGTTTTTTTATCACTGGGCTACATCACGCCCTATATATATATATTCAGCAAGTTTAGCAGATGGTGGATAAATAAATACATGTAGTGTTTTCCCTAGCTTGTTTTAGCATTATGCAGCACCATGCCTCAATAGTCTAGCACCATCTTGCCTTAATCAGCACCATGCTGCCCTTAGATTAAAGAAACCTTTTTCAGTAATTAATTCTAAAATTGCCTTTATAAAACACATAAAAAGGTATTAATAATTAATAAAATATGCCTTTTATATCTTTTGCCATTCATTTATTAAAGCAAGCACATAAATTACATTAATGTTTATTTCAATTAATTTTTGTGTATTTGTAATGAAAAACAAGTGTCCTGAAAATGGTGAAAATGCCCCAAAAGTGTTTGGTTTACCATGCCGTGCCAAATTTCTAGGGCAATCACTAACATGTATTATTTCACTATTACTAGTATTAGAGTAATTTTTGATACTTGAAATCAGACATTTCTTACATTTTATTATTTAGATTATCTATTTTCATACATCCGAAGTGTTTTTGGTCATCCTTTTGTTTGTACAACGAATTTTTTTTTTCGTAATTCTAAAAATATATACATGTACATCTGAGAAGTAATGGTTATGGAGACTAGCTCTAGTCATTTTTAGAGGGTATTTCCACATTTTACTGTCACAGACTCCTGTTTCAATCTGTTTTAACGTACCAAATACATTGTATGTTGCAGGTTTGTGTTAAGTGTCCATTTTCATAGATTGAAACTAAGGTGTGTGACTTTAATGTTTGTTTGTCCATGCAGGTAACAAACGTGGCGAGTGACAACTGTATTACAGTTACAAACAGTGGTTTACAGGTGACGAGGACTGTGCCCTCATCTAGCATCACTTTTGATGGCAGTTCTCTCAAAGTGACTAAGAAAGCACACGCTATTGAGGTGAGTCATGGTCCTCTTATAGTTCTGTATTATTATGGCTGTATGTAAGCTGCATATCTGGTGGTTATTTGGCGGCCAGCTAGAATTAGTGCTTCAAAGGTTCTCGGCCTGTTCATTAATAACTGGGTTTAACAAAGCTTGTGGAAAAGTGTATATAACAGATCAGTTGATGCTAATCAGAAAGACTAGTGTCACAGTTGATATATATTATGAAGTATTAGGCAAACTTTCCTTTTGTTATATTAAGTTAATATATAATATAATATATTGATAAATAGTTTGCAGATAGGACCTATCATTGATATGTCTGTCAGAAATATTTAATACCAATTTGAATTATGTTTTTAGAGTTCAGAATCGGTGACCAGTATGGAGAACAGGCGTACAGGTACCATTCACTTCTCTCAGTCCCAGTATTCCAAACTAGTTGGTGTCTCCACCGGGGATCATTACGACTCGGACGACGCTGGGCTGGAAGAGGATGCCTTTCCCATGACACTGAACATCACACGGACAGCGAACATTGTGAAAACTGTCACCAACTCTGCAGTGACTCAGACACCCAGCAGCCAACCTGTTTTAAAGAGGAAGTTGAGTGCCCCGGTGTGTTCGGGGCCTCTGAAGCTCCTGAAGACCGGCACCAGCTCGTACACCCCGACAATTCGAGTACCGAGCATCAGCAAGCCACCGTTGGTGACGGTCAAGTCAGACAGGACCAATCCACCACTTAGAAAACAACCCAAGCCTGCAGTCAAAAGTGTAGAAGATATTCAGCCAGTAGGTTTTTCAGTGACCTATCTTTTAAAATCCACGAAAGGAATTTAAAAATCCAACAAGACATAGATGCGAAATTCACAACGGTTTCCTACAGATCAAAACTACATAATATATAGATAGTCAAGGGCTTTTAGAATATGGTTGCGTGTTGCCCATGGCTAGGATTTGTTTTACCATCAGGCTAGTAAATAGTTTTTTTCACAATGCCTGATGACTAGTTTTCAAAAGAAGAAGAAAGAACCCCCCCACCCCACGATATGTGATAATTTTTCCATACCAAATGCATATTAAAGCGAAATGTATTTATCATTAGCATATATCATCTCTAAAATTAATTTACCTACCTATTCGGTTTAATTAAATTTAGTAGAACAGACAAAAATTATTCTTAGTAATAGACGGGGTTTTCCGATTGTCACCCAGCAGTTTATGACATTGCCGATAGATGGCGTAACTGTACGGCCGCCATTAAGGGAGTGAAAATCACGCAACAATAACATGACGGCATTGCAGCTGGGTGCAATTTCAGTATTTATGACTTTTTTGGAACGTTTTGCAAAAACAAAAGCAGTCTCTCGGATAATTCAACCTTATTCAAAGATTGTATATTCATATAAATATCGGTGGAAATCTGTGAATGATTAAAAACATAAATAATAAAGCACCTATATACGCCAATAAAAAAGCATAGCGAATAAATTAAACACACGCAAGTGTAAATAATTTTGATGGTTATTAAGTGAAACTTTACTGAATGCATCCTAAAATATAGAAAAGTTTTTCAATTATGTACATTTGTAGAAAACATGGTGTACCATTTAAAAAAACAAACAAAGACTGACCTTCGATCTAGAATAGATGTCAACGTTTAGCTGTTACTATTATTAGATCTGGGATATTCCAGATGTGGTCACATGGGTTTGAAGTGGGGTGCAGTTAACACTGCCAAATATTTATCTCTTATTTATTTTTTATTTTTTTTATATACATACGAGTTATTATGATGTTAAATGTGTGCGACAAAATGATAAATAAATAATGTACTGATGTAACACGCATGCATGCCACACCAAAAATCGCACCAACACCCATTTCGTCAAATTCTTTTATAATTATTATAAATTTTTTATAATTATTTTAATTAATTAATAAATAAATAATAATAATAATAATATCGCACCCACACCCATTTCGTCAAATTCTTTTATAATTATTATAAATTTTTTTAATTATTATTTTAATTAATTAATAAATAAAGAAAAATAAATATTTATTTGTTATTATTTTATAATTATAATATATATTTTTAAAATTATTATCTTTTATTTCTTGGGGGGAAAAAATTAATCATCCACAATATACACTAAATTACCCCGAAAATTAGTCATAAAATGTTCTATATGCTAGTTAATTACAAAACGAACCACTTTGACAAAACAAAACAGGAGCTTAGGCTGGCGTGTGTGTGTCATCTGATACCCTCGTCTGTTGAGGCTAAAATATTGTTTTAAAGTTCAATATATTAGGCTATACAAGTGTCCAGGGAAATTATATTTGTTAGCATAAGTTTAAATTATTCGTTATGCTTTTATGTTCGCGTGTATATATACATGCTTTATTATAAATTTACATTTTTAATGATTAATACACTTCCACCAACTTTGATATGAATCTACAATCTTTAAATGAGGTTGTATTATTCGACATACTGGTTTTGTTTTCACAAAATGAACTAAAATGGTAATAAATACTCAAAATGCACCCAGATGCAATGACTTCACATGTTATTATTGTGCGAATTTCACTCCCTTAATGGCGGACCGATCACTTGATTCTAAACATGGCCGCGCACAGTACTTTGAAGTCATTGGCCAATAAACCCGTCAATATATTGACATTTTTTTAGACATCGGTACTAAAAGATTTGTTACTCTTAGTAATACACTGAAGATGTAATGTAAATGGTAACCATTCACGTTTCACTAAATCATTTCCCATTTCTAACAATGTTAACCTTTTCTAATAAAACTAATTTTAAACAATGATGGCAGTAAAAAAAAAAACGGAAATGGTAATTGACATGTAATATATATGCAAAAAATAGTGTCACATGATATTTAAGAGATTTAACTAATATGTTTATAACATTACAAACTACAATTATTATCTAGTTATCATAAAGTATTTTAATCACATTAAGGTTTAGGTTTTTTTGTCAAATTTATGGTACAGATAATAATAGATTTTTAACTGTAGATAGTGCATTTTTAAAATTGCTGATCCCATGGCTTGTGAATTTAAAAAAAAATCTAGATGCCATTGATAAGCTCCAGCATCTTTCTGGGTATCAGGTACTACAGCAGTTGGGTCTAGTGTTACTTTGTTATTGGAAACCAATCTTAGAACACTTCTTTAAAAATTATTTATTTCAATAAGTATATTCTAAGTAAAATTGTTACCTTCAGTTGCTGCTGGGTTAAATTCATTTGTGTTCTATTTTTGTTTTAAAAAAAATAATCAAATTGAAGCGGGGTTTTCTTTCTGTTTATTTTGAAATTACATGTGTATATTGCACTTGAGCTATGATTTTAATTTCTATTTTAACTGTAAAATCATGATCTATCACGGTATCAAATTGAGATACGTTGGAGTTTAATTTCTATTTTAACTGTAAAATCATGATCTATCAAGGTATCAAATTGAGATATGTCAGAGTTTAATTTTTATATTAAATTTCAAGCGTAAATTCCCCATCCAGAGCCACTGTTTTAGAAATATTAAAAAAGAATAAAAAAGTCCTTTTTGTGCAAACTGGTCTCCAGTAACTATCATGATGAACTGCTATATATTTGTAAATGTGATGTTTGTTCTGCAGGAAAATGACACAGTCAGTGATGTTGTTAACCCGCTACAGGGGTACCGGGTGTATGTCACTAACCTGCACCCCATTGTAAATCAGGATGATATCATCGTAAGTATTGATGTTATAATCATGTGTTAATTAGGATGATATTGTTGTAAGTATCAATGTCACACCCCATTGTAAATCAAGATGATATCATCGTAAGTATCAATGTTGTAATCAATTGTTAATTAGGATGATATTGTTGTAAGTATCAATGTCACACCCCATTGTAAATCAAGATGATATCATTGTAAGTATCGATGTTGTAATCAGTTGTTAATTAGGATGATATTGTTGTAAGTATCAATGTTGTAAATCAGGATGGTATTATAAGTATCGATGTCACACCCCATTGTAAATCCGGATGATATCATAAGTATCGATGTTGTACCCCATTGTAAACCAGGATGATAACATAAGTATCGATGTTGTACCCCATTGTTAATCAGGATGATATTATCATGATTATTGGTGTTGTTAATCAAGATGTTAATTATCATTATAAAGATTGATGTGTAAATTAGCTCTAACTTCATAAACCTGCACCCACTTGTCAGTTGGATGATAATTATCATGATTGTTAGTATTAATGTGTAAATTAGCTCTAACTTCATAAACCTTCACCTACCTTATTATTAATTAGAATGACATTATTGTAAGTACTGATGTATGTGCAGTTATACCACCAGTGGAAATGAGAGTCAATTGTTTTACCAATAGGTTATGTAGGTGGCTTCCTGTGTGCGTCTCTCACTTTACTCTTCATTGTACAGATTCAGCCACAATTAAAGCACCAAGGCCAAGTTCAGTCACCGCTTGTCACCAACGTTTGCTACATATTTTTACACTACACAGTAAACCGAATTACCACTTCGGGAACCAATCAAATAGTTTGTGAACGTTAGCGAAATGTTTGCTGGCTGAACTTGGGGCCAGTGTCCAGTCTTACCTGTACCACGTAAAGTGCTATATAAAATTAACCTTGTCTTGTTTTATAATTTGACTGTAGGAGTTGTTTGGTGCCATTGGAGCGTTAAAGAAGGCCAAACTGATAAAGCAGGGAGTTGCAGAGGTTGTTTATCTCAACAAGGATGACGCGCAGAAAGCTGTCGTGAAATACAACAACAGAGAACTTGATGGTTTGTCTTTCTTCGTTTCTGTTTAAAGGCAGAGACCCTAGTTTTAACCCGTAAAAATTACACAATAAGTTTAGTTAATTTACAAACCTGTAACTCATTTGGATAAAGTTACAATAGAGTGAAAGAAGAGTCTGTGACATTAAAACAGGCAATATCCTTAAAAATAGACTAGAACTCAAATCAATAAACCGCTACTTCTCAGATGCACATGCATTTTTAAAAATATGAAAAATGCAATTTTTGGTACCACCAACACCAGGATGACCCAAAACACTTCGGTTCTATGGAAATGGATAAGCTAAAGAATAAAATATAAGTAATGTTTGATTTCAGTGATCATAAACAGCTCTAATAGTGAAAAATATGCTGTAGTGTTTAAAAATTAGGGTTTGTCCCTTTAATAATAATAATTATAAAATATTAGTGGCACTACACCAGGACATCTCCATCTACTGTAAGAATTAAAGATTTTGTTTGTATTTTTGTTTATTTTTAAATTTTACAATTATTATTGGCTACAGTAGTTAAATTTGTTTAGAAAAGCATCATTTATGTTTTAACCTTCAGACTACTGGATTAATTTTTGACAAAAACCATGTTGAGTGGATACAAGTTTTTAACTTTACTCACATATATTCACTTTAATGTTTTATAAATATATACAATAAAGTTCATATTTAAATCGGTAAGTATTATTTTTGTGGGTTTTTCAAATTTATATCCTATTTTAGATCAGTTAATGTTGATTAAAATTGGGCAAAAAATATAAAAAGTTGTGTTTACTTACGGACATTTGTGGCCAGATGTCCAGTATTCATGTTATTGCCAATAACTGTGTTTTTCTGACCAGATAAAAAACAAAACAAAAAAACTGATTCCTATCCCAATATTTGGTAATTTTCGTTGTTGATAAAACAATCACATTTATTATTAAATAGCTTTCACAATCGGCTATCGATTCCTCAAAATTACCGCGATGTGCTTCCATTGTTGTCAAGCGAAAATACTTGCTGAAAACCACCTTTTCAAATAAAAAATCTCCGGTATTTTCCATTGAAAAATAAAAACTAAAGCTGCCATACTGTCAAGTAATTATTTCCTGTATTGTATTCTTATTTCCGGTAAGTGTCATGTGCAAAACTGCGGGAAATATGAATTGGGGGAATGCACTGTATACTTGTGTGACGTCGGTCGAGATATCTAGCCTGCAGTAGTCAGAAGGTTAAGAAGCAATGCAATATGTTTCATAGTACAAGATTCCAAGCTTATTGTATCATCAGTTTTCTAGGTCGGTATCCATTTCCTGTCCCAGATATTGGATGGCCTTAATTGTTAGGTTTTCATATTTTATAGGACCACTTAATGCTATATTCCTGATTACAGATTGGTGATTGTTTTTGACTAATGGTCCTACAACAAGCTCTGACACTATTAAATACTTTGTAGATATTTCAAAGTATTAGATTTGTATTTGAAAGTATTAGATTAGGTTTGTGTTAAATTGTGAAAATTTAATCTTGTGACAATAAAGTATTTTACAACATATGGCCTCGGTCAGTGAAACTTAAGTAAACTTTATTGGCGCACCTATGGATGTTTATGGTAGGAGAGAGATTTAATAATTCTGCTGAATTCTTGTTTGTATTTTTTTAAATCCCATTCTTTAACCATACATTACAATTTCCATGTTTTAGCCATTGACAAGCAGTAATCTGAGGACTGTAAACTCTTCTTGCTTGTAGGCCAAGTTATGATGGTAAAACTGCTGACCTCGGCTCCAGCAGCTGTGAAGAAACCTGCTCCAGTGGTTCCTCCAGTGGTTGTTCCAGTGGTTCCTCCACCGGCTGAGGAAGCAGCTAGTGGGGATGAGGCACCTTCCAGTGAAGCTAAAGGTCAACCTCTTAAGTAAGTCACATGATTTCACTGTCAGTATCACCTTAGTTGGTGTTGGGTTCATTCTGCCATTATGTATAACAACAGCATGATTTCACACTCTCAGTATCACTTGGGTAGGTGTCACTTTCATTCTGCCATTATTTATAATGACAACAGCATGATTTCACCCTCTCAGTATCACCCGGGTAGGTGTCACTTTCATTCTGCCATTATTTATAATGACAACAGCATAATTTCACACTCTCAGTATCACTTGGGTAGGTGTCACTTTCATTCTGCCATTATTTATAATGACAACAGCATGATTTCACACTCTCAGTATCACCCGGGTAGGTGTCACTTTCATTCTGCCATTATTTATAATGACAACAGCATGATTTCACACTCTCAGTATCACCCGGGTAGGTGTCACTTTCATTCTGCCATTATTTATAATGACAACAGCATGATTTCACACTCTCAGTATCACCCGGGTAGGTGTCACTTTCATTCTGCCATTATTTATAATGACAACAGCATGATTTCACACTCAGTATCACCCGGGTAGGTGTCACTTTCATTCTGCCATTATTTATAATGAGAACAGCATGATTTCACACTCTCAGTATCACCCGGGTAGGTGTCACTTTCATTCTGCCATTATTTATAATGACAACAGCATGATTTCACACTCTCAGTATCACCCGGGTAGGTGTCACTTTCATTCTGCCATTATTTATAATGACAACAGCATGATTTGACACTCTCGGTATCACCCGGGTAGGTGTCACTTTCATTCTGCCATTATGTATGACAACAGCATGATTTCACACTCTCAGTATCACCCGGGTAGGTGTCACTTTCATTCTGCCATTATTTATAATGACAACAGCATGATTTGACACTCTCAGTATCACCCGGGTAGGTGTCACTTTCATTCTGTTGTTATATGTAATGACAACAGCATGATTTGACACTCTCAGTATCACCCGGGTAGGTGTCACTTTCATTCTGTTATATGTAATGACAACAGCATGATTTGACACTGTCAGTATCACCCGGGTAGGTGTCACTTTCATTCTGTTATATGTAATGACAACAGCATGATTTTACATTCTCAGTATCACCCTGGTAGGTGTCACTTTCATTCTGTTGTTATATTTAATGACAACAGCATGATTTTACATTCTCAGTATCACCCTGGTAGGTGTCACTTTCATTCTGTTATATTTAATGACAACAGCATGATTTTACATTCTCAGTATCACCCTGGTAGGTGTCACTTTAATTCTTTTGTTATATGTAATGACAACAGCATGATTTCACACTCAGTATCACCCGGGTAGGTGTCACTTTCATTGTGTTGTTATATGTAATGACAACAGCATGATTTGACACTGTCAGTATCACCCGGGTAGGTGTCACTTTCATTCTGTTATATGTAATGACAACAGCATGATTTTACATTCTCAGTATCACCCTGGTAGGTGTCACTTTCATTCTGTTGTTATATTTAATGACAACAGCATGATTTTACATTCTCAGTATCACCCTGGTAGGTGTCACTTTAATTCTTTTGTTATATGTAATGACAACATTTATCTGGTAATCTGAATGCAGTGTTTTTTATTGCAGGTTGAGAAAGCAGGTGCCTGTTTCATCTCTTGGTCCTGAACCATCAAATGTTCAAATTCCAGTGCTGCACAAAGCTCTGTTCAAACTTGGAGCACCTACTACCAGCAATCCAGTCACATTTACTGTCAAGATTTAGACGAACTTGGAACACTTACTGCTTACAGTCCAGTCACATTTACTGTCAAGATTTAAATAAAGTTGGAATATGTACAGTTATTGTTAACAGTCCAATCATGTTTTCTATCAAGATCCAGATGAATTTGGGACAGCTATAGAAAGTAGTTTAATGTTGTTACTGTCAAGATATAAACAAGATGTTAAGACTCTTGACAAGTTGGTGCATAAGATAATAACAATAATTGTGATGACAATGGGGCTTTGTATGGCCGCAGAAAATGCTTGATTGTTATTCTCAGAATACAATATTTGAATCTGACAATTTAAAAAATAAATAAACATTTTATATTTCACACTTCATCTTACAAGTTACAAAATAGTGTAAAACTCAAAATAAAATACACTTCTTATTTTAAAAATTGTGCGATTGCATTTGTCAAAAAAAATTCCAATACAGCATTATGATTATTGTGAACTGGGTTATTTGAAAACTCCGAACTACATTTAGTGTTTATGGATTGGTACATGTTTATTTTGTAGACCATTTCAGTATGAAAGTTTTGATTTTGTTTTAATAGGTTTGTTATTTTCTCGATGAAGACAGTCCGGCATTTACTGTTCATAGCATACATTCTGGTGTTTACTTAATTAAGTATTAAGAATTAAGATGTGCTAATTTTGGAAAGTTATCCACAGAATCATTGAGAAAAACAAGCTTTTAACATTTCTCTGACGTTATATCACAAGCTGTGTGATAATAGAGAGCTAGCTACTGATTGGTTTAGGTCACCGATTGATAGTATGTGTGTATGTGTTTACTATTATCCATGTAAACATAGTTACATTGTGTTTTGTACATTTCTTTTGTCTCATATATAAAAAAAAAAACAATCATGCTGATAATTTAATTTTCTGTGTACTATATTTAGATGTTTCTTTCTGACTTGTCTGTCATAACTGTTGGTTCATCTGTAGAGTCTGGATATAGTCCGTCACCAACCAGCTTAAATTGCAGCCGAGCTACGCCTTGCTACGTTGAAGTTAAGCACCGCTGACGTGATGGTCCGTCACTGACATAACTCAAACTATACAATATTATAATCTAACAATACTGAAGAACAAAAGTAACCGTTACAAAAAAATAAAACATACCGGCAATACCCGACATATGTCATTAATGTGAAGTTTAATATACATGTAGTTATTTTAAGAAATGCATTTAAACTAATTTCTTCAGAGCTACATGTACTAGACCATTTCCAGCTAAATTTCGTGAGAAGCTTCCAATATACCTTGTGAAACAAAATTGTTAATTTGGTCATTCTGAATCACACAGCCCTCTCCCAAGGGAATGAGAGTGGAGCCAAAAAATAAGACCATTTTTAGATATTTTCTTCTCTTCCATTGAAAAAATTAATTCTTGAATTTGGTCGTCCTCATACCCCCATGGGAATGAAGGGTGGGACCCAGAAGGGACAAATTAAGCTAAATTAAAAAGAAATTTTCTCTACTTCCAGAAACTTGTGAATTTACTTAATGTTGGGTCCCCTGTTTGTGCCTAATGAGGGGTGAACTGTAGTAAGAGGTGTGTAGAGAAATGCTTTTTACTGCAATTTCTGGCAGGCTTGAGCCACCTCCATCGATTCAACTGACTGGTTTTTTTCTCTCATTCCAACCAGTGCACCACAACTGGTCAAAGGCTGTGGTATGTGCTTTCCTGTCGGTGTGCTCTAGTGGTGTTGTTAAACAAAACAAACTTTACTTTGCATGAC
The DNA here is from genome assembly GCF_016097555.1 of Gigantopelta aegis. Taxonomy (NCBI): domain Eukaryota; kingdom Metazoa; phylum Mollusca; class Gastropoda; order Neomphalida; family Peltospiridae; genus Gigantopelta; species Gigantopelta aegis. Next base: position 40,168,736 of record NC_054706.1, read on the forward strand.
GGGCAATTACATTGTGTACAAATTGAAAATAAAATGTCTATGACATTGTAATTGTTTTTTGCCAAGCTGTAATAAATAGTTCACGGGATTTGACTAGTTTTAGGCAGTGTAAAATATGTTTATGTGAAACAGAAAAGGTATGCACTTTCATTAGAACTTGAATGCAATGAACCATCACATTTAGTTTTGTTCCTGGTACATTATAAAACACAACAATCATTTGGAAAAACCAAAATTATTTATTCAAGCAATCTATTTTTTCCAAAAAGAAAATACATAAATTGGAGAATAGTATATTATACTGCAATTGCATGCAGGCTATATTATAGCATCAATTGCAAATAAATGTATGTAAACTAGCATATACATGAATCAAATTGATCACTTCCTACCAGACGGGAGAAAATAAACTAATTTTAGTTGGGTTTTTTTATTTGATCTACATACTAGTATTCACTGTGAATCACTTGTTTGTAACAGAACAGTTAAAAAGTATTGTCTTGAAGGGCAATATCGCAGGTATCAATGTTAAAGAGTAGATAACAATTTTTGGATAGTATAAACTTGTGGTACTTTTAAATGGAAACAAAAAGAACTGAATATTATACAAGTCCTGTATTTATATATAAAATTAATGATGGAGTAGTACCTAAAGGATGGTGAAATGTTTTACTCGAGAACAAATGGCTGAACTGTATGCTATTTAAAATTATTTAACTTTTTTTATTATTAGACTACGTTAAAATAAAATTAAAATATGGTACATAAACATCTACAGTACATGCACAAAATGTTCTAAAACTGATACATCTCCAATACTAGCAGTGAAATTGGGTGTATCACACATGCTGGTAAGAAACTAATACTAGGTGAAATGGCAAATACTAGACTGGATCTCATTCGACAAAAATTTATGTAGCATATGAAAGACATAAAAAAAATTCAAATCTTCTGCAAAAACCATACAAGAAATACGTTTATGTAGGTAACAAGTAATACTAGTATATCATAAATCATTCCATACTTAAAAAACCCAATAATAAAACTATTTTAAAAGATTATTATTCATGACAAACTAATACGTTGGAGGATCTGAATATGCCAGTAGTTTATGAAGCCATCTAAGCACATTTATATGTAGACTTGTTGCCATGCCCATGGGCTACACATGTGTTAATTCAATAGGAGGGATGCGAAATGCTGCATTTTGATGAGTGCAATTTTTCACTCCTGGCTTTTTTTTAAACTAAAGTCTGATTATTAATGAAAATAAAGAGACCATTTTGGTGTGCATGTATGCCAGACATTAAATGGTAACAAATTATTATTATTATTTTAATTGTTTTGCTTCTCAAATAATTTGTAGGTTTTTCAGAATGAACTTTTTGTCACCCAAGTATTTATGTACATACCATTAGCATCTAAAGAAAACTAAAATGCCTCAAACTGAATAATGAACTTATTTGCCAGTTGGCATACAGTATTTCAGTATACAGATTTTTTTTTTTTTTTTAAAGATATTTTAGCATGATGTTAAATTTTAAAATGTACCGGTAGATGCAACTAAATATACAGAATTTTTTATTTTTTTAAAGATATTTTAGCATGATGTTAAATTTTAAAATGTACCGGTAGATGCAACTAAATATACAGAATTTTTTATTTTTTTAAAGATATTTTAGCATGATGTTAAATTTTAAAATGTACCGGTAGATGCAACTAAATATTAATAAATGATAACTATTTTATAATAGCACACACATGTAAGCGTATGAGCCGGGGGCAGTCCTGGAGAAAATCCTCAAATTCAGACAAAAACAATAGAGAACATTTGGGGAAAATAAGCTAGCCTGAACACTTTTCATCAAGTATTTCTATACCCACAATATTAGTTGTAATCCATGTAAATATGTGTGGTTATTCATTTACATGATATAGCTGTTTGGCAGTAATGTTAATATGAATAAATGTTGTAATCCAGATTCAGGCAAAAATCAGCCTGTCCACTTACAAAAATTTACTAACACCAGGCTGACCAGCACACCCTTATAAAAAAACAAGTAGGACTTAAAAAAGTACTTGGCAACATTATTCATGCTCATACTGAGTAAACGAATGTCTTAAATACAACAAAAAAAGTGGTATTAATGAGAAAACATGTAAGTAATTTTTATTTGGTGCTCAGTTTGTACTTGTATTTTTTGTTGTATCCACAATAATAAGACTCAAAAACAGCACAAAAAATTACCAAATTTTAACAGTGATACAAGAGGCAAAAATACATAAAAACTAATGTGAGATAAAGACAACTCAAAAACCCATGTACAGGTTCAATATAGTAGTTCTACAACTCCAGTACTCAGCAGACGGCTTCATTGGAGTATTTAAGGAGCACACTACTTACACGTACATGTAGGCAAAAGTAACAGACATTAAATTTCATCTCACATTGACTTCCAGGGTGTAAATTTAATATGTTGAGATTATGTGCTGCTACAAATTGGGAAGGAAGGAAATGTTTTATTTAACGATGCACTCAACACATTTTATTTACGGTTATATGGCGTCAGACATGGTTAAGGACCACACAAATATTGAGAGAAAACCTGCTGTCACCACTTCATGGGCTACTCTTTTCGATTAGTAGCAAGGGATCTTTTATATGTACCATCCCACAGACAGGATAGTACATACCACAGCCTTTGTTACACCAGTTGTGGGATCACAGGGATTGATCCTAGACTGACCGTGCATAAACCACTGGGCTATGTTCTGCCCCCACAAATTCGGAGATACAGTATATCTTGCTGCAAAATTATATATTTTTTAAAATCCCATAACTGTTGACTTTTATAATAACACAAGCAATATGTACACTAACAAAACTTTGCGGTATTTTCAAACAAAACAGGAAAAACTAAGCATTTTAAACAAAAAGTAGGGGGAAAAAAAGCAGGATCGCTGGACAGCCTGTAACACATGTATTAATTATAATACAAAATTTAATTCATTAAAAAATAATAAATGATATACACATGTATATTATTTTAATTTTATAAAATACAAAAATGTTCAGTTTAACAGCAAGTAGATTAGCAATTCAGTAATAATAATAATGTAGGTAATTTGAACAGAATAATTGTTTCTGTAATGTAAATATTATTTACATGTACTGTTAAAAATAAAAATCATAATACAATAGGTGCTTTTAGCAAAATGTATACTGTGCAAATAAGAATACTGTCAAAAAGTTTGATAAAATATTTGATTATGTCAAATTTATTCAAATACACATAATTAAATAATATGGTAGCAGCAAAATCCTCTAAGATAAAAGAACAAGCAAAACATTATGTCAACATCAGAACACAAACATATTCCTCAGTTAAATTGTAATAGATATATTTAATAAAGGTGCTATGTCAAACTTTCTCAACCTGGGTGGGGGCATTTTAAATGATTCATTTTCTATTTTAAAAAACTGGTGATTGAGCACTACCCCTTGTCACCAAAATCACAGGGCAGTGGCTTTGTTGTTATAAGGGGTGATGTTAGAAACAATCAGGTTGGAAAGCTTTAAATTAAGTAAACAAACCTTAAATATTAAAACAATGGTCTGTGTAACATTTGTTTTCAAACAGCGGTTGGAAATATGACATTGCTTGCATACTTATATTACTAATTTTAGTACAAAACAATAGAAGTGTTTTTTATGTCACAACTATAAGCAAAATAATAGTCTACAGGCTTAATAGTTCAGCATATACTATTTGTGTTGCATACATAATTACTAGCATATCAAACCTGTCAAATGTACAGAAAACGTGCCCTAGAGTACGATAAAAGACACATTAAAGCTAACTCAGGTATTTAAGATGGCGTCCAAAATTACCACCATTATCTGTTTTATCATCTTTGTAACCAGATGTATTAGAAATGTAAAGAAAGTATCTAAATCATTAAGCACATGATTTGAAAAACAGAAATCTCAAAAATTAAAATGGTGGCTACTACAGTGGTCAATATCTCCAGCACGAGCCACACATTTTACTACTTTTGTGACTTCCAGCTGGTCATCAGTTTTTTTCAGGTTTGGGACTATTTTATGCTATTACTTCTGACCTATTCTCCACTGACTGATCTTAAAGGAATTTTAAAAACAAGTAAATAGCCCACATTTGTTTGAGTTCATGCTGACAAGACTTGAAGACGAGAACGGCAGTGAAGTGTGCTGTACCACACAGCAGCAGAGTACTACACAACTGGTTATTAATTCATACGCTTCTTTGAAAACTGTCTTACAAATCTACATCAACTGAAACAAATGTGGATTACTTAACTTTGTTCTTTAATTCCTGGCAGGCCCCAGCTGACAGAGAATTGGCCAGGAGTAATAGCTTAAAATAGTCCTAAACCGTAACTAAATTGGTAACAAGCTCAGTCACAACGTCAGAAAAAGTGTGGTTTGTATTGGACCACTCATTTATTATGCCTTAAAAAAATAAAAATAGAAAAATAAATAATTGGTGTTTAGTTTGAGATCAGATTTCTGTCCATAGAACCCCCAGTTTATGTTAAATAACTACCATGTTGATCACATTGCATTTTAGCCTGAATACTCTGACTGTAAGAGAGCTAGATGGACATTTGGACATAAATACGCTCTCATTACAGTCAGAGACCAAGCTATGTAATTTTTTGGCAATCGCCTACCACCAAAAAGTAGTCAAAGATTTCCACTCTAATACCACAACAATCCTATGTTTGATGTCAAATACATTTACATCGAGCTCTCTTACAGTCAGAGTACCCACTGTAGTGCCAACCATTTTAATTTGAGAAATTTCTGTTTTTCAAATCATGTAAATAATTATTTAATTGCATTATCTGTGTCTGAAAAGCTATGTGTAGACACTTTCCTTTCATTTCTATTGTGTATGATTGCAAAGATATTATAAAATAGATAATGACAGCCATTTTGGACACTGTCGAATTCCTGAGTTAGCTTTTCATAGATTTGTAGGGACCTTTGATATGTGTTTTATCATACTCTAGGCCAATTTTTCTGAAATGTTCAGCTTGTTAACAACTTGTTCCAGGTTTGGACTATTTTGAGCTATTACTATAGGACAAAAACACTAGTACAGGAGGGCAGTTCTTCCCACCTTTGTCAGAAATGTTCAGCTTGTTACCAACTTGTTCCAGGTTTGGACTATTTTGAGCTATTACTATAGGACAAAAGCACTAGTACAGGAGGGCAGTTCTTCCCACCTTTGTCAGAAATGTACACATCTAGCAGTTTATCAATAATGAAAAAAAAGCTAACTGAGTATAATTTAAAATTGACTATGATAACAATGTAAATGAGCTGCTGTTGAGAGGGCAGTATTACTCTCTACTATCCATGGAATTAAGAACACAGTCATTCTGTTGTCCAAGTAAAAAAGTAATGAATTTACTATCTAATGTGCATTTATGCATTGGTTTTCTTACATAACAAAAACATATAAACATACACAATTTACAGCAAGTCAAAAATGTAATTTCATAGTTCTCATATAAAATATAAAAAAGAATTGTCAGAAAAAGGCCTGTATAGTTTCAAAGTTTTCCCATAATAAAGAATTATTAGAAATAAGCTTGTAAAAGAAATGAACGGTCTTTCTTCAAACAACACAGATACAAATGTTTACATAATTGGTTCAGACTCAACTCCAACAGGAAATAAAAGAACTAAACATGTGTGCCTTTAAAATCACAATTATTAATACTTCTAGAAACTGTTGATGTACACTAGTGTAAAATGTAGTTCAACACGTTTTAACAATACGATCACATGTGGATTTGCACAATCAACAGTTACACTGGGTTGGCTCAATATAAAGTATCTTTGGTTCTAGTCAAACAGTCCATTCGACCTGATCTAATATAAAGGCTTGGCATTTCCGTTTGAGCAAAATCTGAGATTCCTATTATGTTATGGATACCTTTGTCTGTTGCTGCCTTCAGTATCACAACCATAACCATTGGCAACCTGTTTCAGCTGGAGTTGTATGAATGCCTAAATATGTTGGTAAGTAACAATATATTTTTAAATGGCTTCTTAATAACAATATCAAATAACCGAAAGCTATCTTTTTTTAAACAATTTTTTATTGATATATTATTATTAACTTATTATATTATCACTATGACCGTGCATACATTTTGTTTAAAGGATTAAATAAAAGAACTAGGAATCATTTCCTATGAAACAAGTCCAGTCTCCAAACTTTAGCCATGTCTCCATCTTAGCAGGAGTGGTGGTTTAGGATCGATGCCCATCGGTGGGCCCATTAGGCTATGTCTCATTCCAGCCAGTGCACCACGACTGGTATATCAAATGTCATGGTCCTGCCTGTGGGATGGTGCATATAAAAGATCCCTTGCTACTAATGGAAAAATGCAGTGGGTTTCTAAGACTGTCAAAATTACCAAATGTTTGACATCCAATAGCCGATGATTTATAAATCAATGCGCTCTAGTGGTGTCGTGAAACAAAACAAACAAACTTTAACCATCTTAGCAAGCCAAAGTAGCGTTCAGTAGTTACATGTATATAGAATGTAATGTATATAGAATGGTACCTTGGCCTGCGAAGATGCCATGTCTCCAAACTTTAACCATCTTAGCAAGCCAAAGTAGCGTTCAGTAGTTACATGTATATAGAATGTAATGTATATAGAATGGTACCTTGGCCTGCGAAGATGCCATGTCTCCAAACTTTAACATAGTATTTTTTTTTATATTAACCATGAGTAAGTTTATAAGCACAAGGCTTGGTTGTTAAAAACTTGCTTAACTTAACCACTGGTTAGCATTAATTCACACGGTTAAATTCAGTAACCAAAGGTTTGATAATCTGGTTAAAAATAATTCACAAACACAAGTATAGCCCTGGGTTAATTAATATTGAGTAACTTCCATGCAGACAGTGTAAAATAATTGGTTACAGCTTCATTGAAATCAGTTGGAAGACTGTGCAGGCAGCTTGAAGATAAAACAACTGACACCATTTAAATGAAATCTTCAACTAAACAAAATATTTACATATTGGTCTGGGGCATAGCCAGAGAGGAAAAAATGCCGAAGCAAACTCAGACCTGTAAAATAAATATCAGTGTCATGGGAAAAATAAAATAAATCTGGGGAAATTCCAGATGAGGCAAGTGCCTCGTCTGCCTCATGCTGGCTATGCCATTGTTGATACATGTATGTACAATATATTAAATTACATTTAAATTATTTACTGAGTTCACTCGGTGGGTAAAACAGGTTGCCAATGTAACTAAAATATGTATTTTTGAAAACAGATAAGTAAAAGAATACTATGCGGTAATACTTGTTCAAGCAAAAGGACTACATAAAACTGGCTCATAATATGCATCATAAAATGTGACTACACACAATAAAAACACATGAATCTACATTAACATATTTCAAACAACATTTACCAGGTTTATGTCAACAAAATCTGTTAGTTATATTATTGCTGGTGTTCCTGGTATGACAATCATAAAATATTTGCAGTAACACATCTAAAACATTTATATTAACTTACAAATGTATTTAATCTTTCTGTGACATATCTTTATATATACATGTATAGTACTAATGTGCAATTATACAACAGATACAGTTAACCCTTTTAAACTAATCAGATTATCATAATTAACAGAAGTTATTATATTTTGATGATGACAATAGTTAATAGGCCTACCCGCCAAATAAAAACACTTAAAAATTGTAGTTGTATACAAAAATAACAATATATAAAATAAACAAAATTATTATTACAAAAAGGACAGTGATGAATAAAAACTGTCAAAAAACCAAGTTTCCAATGTGTAAAACTTTGGCTTTTGCCGAACTTGAGACAAAGAACAAGTTTTTAAAACTGTCAGTTCTTCAACAATGAAAATATTTACAAGTTGTTATGAAAATGGAAATTAATTACTAGTATTTCAGTAAACGTGGAACTATGATATTTGAAGGCATATTTTTGACTATTAGAGCCGTTTTTGATAACTGAAATAATTCTTTATTTAGATTTTATTGTTTAGATTATCCATTTCCGCACATTCGAAGTGTTTTTGATCATCCTGATGTTTTTAATATCACAAAATGCATTTCTAAATTTTTTTAAAAACACACTTGAGTCTGAGAAGTATTTGACCATTTCAAAGTCACAGACTGTTCTTTCACTTTGTTGTAACTTTATCCAAATGTGTTACAGGTTTGTAGATTAACTAAACTTAGTGTTAATTTCCACGGGTTGAAACTTGGGTCTGTCCCTTTAATAATCTTTTGAATAGAATATACCTCTCTTACAGCTACAATAACTTTCAGTTAAAACTGATCGGTGCTGCAAGATTCGTCAGCACTAGATTCTTTGCTTTTTGTTTTTCTTCTTGTGAATAGATGTCTGATGGGGAGAGACCAGGGGCACTGCCCCATAGCTAACGATATTGCATTGCCACCCCCCACTCCTCATTGTAGCAGGGATTAACTGCTCCCCCCCCCCCCCCCCGAGTTCTATGTTGTTTTCAGAACATTACCAATTTTGATAATGACACATGTACCCAATGAAGTCTACTGATCACCATACCACTACACTATTTTACAGGAGCTCACAATATTTTCAAAGTATCAAATTTAAAAACTAGTATTTATATCTTGGTTTATGGTGAAGTCTTTCGTTTGTAAACTAAAATATTTACATGGAACTTGATGTTTTGATTTAATTACTGCAACATTAGTACAAAAATACTTTGTAAAACAATGAGGTTATGAGATGTGTAGATTCTACAAAAGTTTTCAAAGTACTAATGCACGCTATAAACATGGCTGCCTGAACACAATTGTTAAAACCTCAATGACAAACACAACCAACAGATTACAATGGAAATATTTGATTACAGTTACAAACATACAGATTGTCAGCATTCAGTTCTACAATTCCTACAGTCACAATACAAATGTAGTCAGTTATTCTATATACGGTCACACTAGTCTTAGGACAAATGATCTCTGAACTCAACAACTAATTACTCTACATACTGTCATCAGATCACACCAGCTATTCTACATGAAGGTCCCTTGTTGAAACAAAAAACCAAACAAACCCCACAATAAATAAGAAAATATAACGTGTACATCTGTTACCATATTGGGGCAGTGCTTATTAAACTTATACACATGGTTCATATCCTGGTATCAGCTCACACCTAGAAATGAGGTGGTTATTATTTGTATTTCAACTTCTCTCCAACAACCAAACATTAAACTCTGTCCTGACAACACAGCCCAAATAGCAGAGGTGTTGGCAAAGACAACACATGTTTAAACCGTAACTTAATATAAACGCAAAAATCAAGTTAAAATAAAATAAAAATGTACAAAAGGAAGTTAACACACTAATCACAACAGTGTGGTACAGAATGGCCACATTAAATAGTCTTCCTGACATATTAACTAACAGATGTTTGACAAGGAAAAGATTTAGTTTGGTCCTGGGATGAATTGGTCTACATTATGAAGGTTCTTGGAATACAAGCATACATACTTCTGTTGTAGTTCACATCAAACTATCACATACACAGAGGTCAAATTAGAGCATAAAAACACTAAGATTATAAAAACCTGTCTTATAAAAAAATATTCTCATTCTAGCAACATATATAATCTATCTTATTTGAGCATTGTAACAGTTTCTTGTGTACACAATTTAACTGTTGTTAAAAGTGATTGTCCCAATTTTCCCCACTACCCAGAACTTTCACTGACTGGAAATCATTTAACATTCCAAGCCAGCTGAACCTGAAAAAAGCTGGTAAGACATTTCAAAAGAGGAAACCAAGTTTTTATGGATGGGACGACAAACAAAATACTGCAGTCATGAAGAACACCACTATTTTCAGTCAGAATTGTCATAAAATCAAGTGTTCACCTCGAGATATGAATATATCCCTGCATCGTACAGATTTCAGCAGATGCGGCCAGTATATTGTGGCTGTAACAATACAGAACACCAATACATCTTTGATGTGGTGTGTTGGTTAATCTGATATTGGTTCAAATATTCTTGGCATAGCAATTTAGTTACAGCGCCTTATACTACTTAATGAACACACTATTGACAAATGTTTTGATCTATGCAATGGCATTTAAATATTCAAACACTTTCCAAAATGGCTGATCAAAGTACCACATGCTCTGACATTATAAAGTTTTAAATGGATTAAAAATAAGATGTATTATAAATGTATTAAGTTTTATCTATTTGAATAATTTTGATCCACAAAATAAAATACAACTAATGTATTAAGTACAACTAATATAGTAAGCTATGTCAGTACAACTGTTTGTGTACTTTATACTGCATAAAATATAGCTAGTTAATGAAACTAATTCAGTACAGCTGTTGAATGTGTATATATATATATATATTATATATTTTATACTGGCTAAAATGCATGTAGTGTAGTAAGCTACAATCCAGTACAGCTGTTTGAATATGTATATATTATATACTTTATACTAACTAAAATTTAACTTGTGTAGTAAGTTATGTCTGTACAGCTGTTTGAATGTGTATATTATATATACTTTATATTGGCTGAAGTACAACTTGTGTAGTAAGCTGTTAGTACAGCCGTTTGAATGCGTATATATATATTATTCACTTTATACTGGCTGAAATATAACTAGTGTAGCTGGCTGTCAGTACAGCTGTTTGAATGCGTATATGTTATGTATTTTATACTGGCTGAAATACAACTAGTGTAGTAAGCTACAAAGTCAGTACAGCTGTTTGACAACATATATATTATTCACTTTATACTGGCTGAAATACACCTAGTGTAGTAAGTTAGGTCAGAACAGCTGTTGGAATGTGTATATATTATATACTTTATACTGGCTGAAATGTAACTTGTGTAGTAAGCTGTTAGTACAGCTATTTGAATGTGTATATATTATCCACTTTATACTGGCTGAAATATAACTAGTGCAGCAAGCTATGAACTGTTCAGCTGGTTCACGGCCACTGGTCTGCGTCTTCGTGTGGCACATGTATGCCCATGCTGTTGAGGATGTTGGAGGCAGGTCCGGGCAGTCCCTGTTGTGCACTGTACGACTGCAGCGTGTTCTTCACGATGTTCAGGTCGATGTTCACTGGCTTGAAGTCGTCGTCCTCGTCGTCAATGTCCCGTGCGGCTTTACGCCTGGGCTGTGAGCTGCTGCCAACACTGGCTGCAACACTCTGAAAATACAATTATTAAAACTTAAATAGGCTGTTCGCAAGCTATTACCATTATAATATGTTTCCATGTTTTAATATCAGTGCAAACCAAAGTACATTACTGACATTTTACTGTGGCATAGTTGTTAAGTCACAAGGGGGATTTTTCATTCCAGTACCACCTGTAACCCAGAACGAGTGCACTGCTAAACTCAATGGGGAGATGCAAGACCAAATACACCTAGTTTCACACACCTTGCAGGTGTTATTATGGGTACGTCTCACCAGTGTAGGATCCCAAATTGGGAATAATTATCAGGCATGAATGCAGATTCTGTGTACCTCAACCTCTAATGACATTAAGATGGCTCAATTGACAGCAAGCATGGAGCACAGCCTTGTTAAGTAGAACCCAGTAGCGGATCCAGACAATCCATTTAGGGGGATCTCAATGACATGTGGCCAAAGGCCATAAACATTCCTGAAGGGATTTCTCGTAAAAAAAAAAAAATATGTTGTAAAATTTTGGGGGGCCTTAGGCCACCCCGATCTACCACTGGTCCCATTCCAAAAGGAAAATACTGCTGCTTCAACATTGATTTTATTCTCATTGTCCATATACAGGGCTCAAACTTAACAATGGCAACGATGCCAATTACCGTCATTGAGATATAAATTGCCGTAGATCAGGAGCATCACCAACGTAACTTGGTGTACATCATCTGCCAGCGTATAACATGTACATTTGAAATACATACTGGAAAATAACCTTTCAGTCATGTGTATTTGCTGCAAAAGTCAGTTTTTAAAACAATTGCCGTTATTTCACCCAAGGCAATTTAAAAAAAGAATTGCCGTGGGAGACAAATTCTTAAGTTCGAGCCCTGCATATATGTTTGTGATGTCCTGCATATATGTTTGTGATGTCCTCACAAACAATGTCTTTGTCTCCGTGTTATTTTTTGGTGGTGTTTTTGTTTTGTTTTTTTAAATGTCATGAATGACATGCAAGTTTCCATTCATTAAACATGTTGCACAATGACCATTTTTATTAGTCTTGCACACATTTGAGAACTAGTATGCACCCAGTCAGACATGTTTGCACCTTAAAGGATGTAAGAACGGTTCAGACACCGGTAAACATTACCTTCTTCGGGGTAGACTGGCTGCTGCTGTTGGTACTCTGAAATGAGAAACTTCCATCATCTCCAGCACATAGCAATATGGTTGAGCTCTTTCTATAATCATAGCAACGCTATTCTCATTGCTCTTGACATGGTAAAACATACTGTATAGGGTTTAAGCTATCATCAATAAGTAGACACTGTTTTTATACATATTCAACGTGTACTTTGTAACAGTAGCTGTATAACTTAAATTCAAATCAAATCATATAATTATATATTGTACAAAGAAACATGGCACATTTTAAAAGATAGGAATTATATCATTATGATAGGGATAGTGTGTGTGGGGGGTGAGGGGGTTTGCATTGACAAGCCTTATGATTACATAATTTTAGAGGGGCTTAATGTTACAAAATGTTACATGTAGAAGGGGAGAGGTATAAAAAATGCAAAATTATGTCATTGTTACATCGGATTGTTACATATAAGTGAACCCTGTGACAATGCTAGAGACAAGAGAACACTTCATACTAATACCCTCTTCGGTGTAGATGTGTTGCTGCCATTGCTGTTACTGCCATTCTGAAAATATAAACACTGCTTACTAACTTCTGAGATAAGTAATCGCAAAACACAAATGTGAACAAATAGTACAAATGTTCAGATATTAACTGGAACATTAATTATGACTGAATACATTACTGAAGTTATTAAGAGATGTTACTTAACAATACCAAAGACTCATTTGACACTTAAACTGCATATCAAACATATTGATGCTATTCTTTCCACTTTTACAAAGTTTTATTACCAGAATCATAGTTAAGTGGTGCCTAAACAACTACTGGCGAAAGGAACACATGACAAAAGCACAACATTAAGATGAGCCTGTACAGAATACCTGTTTTGGAAATCGTTCAAAACTTTTGCCAACTTTTGTCTTGGCGAGTTCCCTATCCATCAAGTCCATGTAATCGTCAAGCATGGCGTCGTGTGACTTTGGCGTCTGTTTTGCCGTGGATTTCTGTGATGTCTTGTTGCTTGGCAGAATGAGGTCATCATCACTCTCCCAGTCATACTCGCTCATGTCCGAACTTGAACAGTCATCGTCATCTTTAAATTCTGTAAAACAATCACTTTGTAGTCTCTCTGTTACCATGTCAGGGTGTACACCACCACAGCACTCAATCTTAATTAACAGATATAAATACAACACCACCTCTCCCTTAAAATGAATCAAAGAAAATAAACAAGCATCATTAACTATCATTTGCTACCTTTAGCAAAATGTCCCCAGTAAAATACTTTCCTCTCAGAATTTGTTAGATCAGGCAGTTTAAATCTGAAGGATATTTTGCTTATTCAAACAATGAAAGGACTATCAATTTAAATGTTTTCATACTTTTTCTCTGTTTGTTTTGTTTAATGGCACCACTGGAGCACATTGATTAATTAATCATCAACTATTGGATGTCAAATATACTGTATTTTCCGGCTTATTACACGCACTGGTGTATAAACCACACCCCTTGTTTTTAGACCAAGTTCCGATCTTTGTTCGTACATAAACCACACCTTTAAATAAGCCGCAGTTAAAATAAAGCCACAATCTTAATTACAGTTAACTATTGTTTGTATTTAATAATAATAAAGATCCATTCTCCCTTAAATTCAAACAATAACTAATTGTTGATTGTGTTGCTTTCAGTTTCATTTCACCTAATGGGAAAGTTTCGTAAACAAAACACCGTTGACAAACCCCGCTATTTTTACAAAAATATGAACAAGAACTTGATAATGCTAATTTCGTAAGCTTGCATTAGTTGCAAAGAAAAAAAAAATACATGATAATATTTTATTTGTTCCAGTATGATTACAAAGCGTGAACCAAAAAAAAAGAGGGCAAAAGTGAAAATTACTAGTACATCTACTCACTCGATTGCAAAACACGCATTTCTCTGTAACCTAACTAGCGTGCCGTGTGCAAAAATTACATATTCAAACGAGGTCGGGTCAAGCTGGATATGTGGCAGTGAACCGAAACTAAGCGTGCAGTCCTATCTATCGTTTACAGGTTCGACATTGTTTTATAACTTTTAAATGACGGCCTTTAATATATATATATATATATACTCTTCAAAAAAAGAAACGCAAAAGGGTACAAATGGGTTATAACTCGGATTTTATGTTTCCTACCGGTTCATGCTTTGTGAATATAAGGTCATTGCATGTCCCAAACACATTCACACGGTTACATTCGATAAAACGCAGCTACTGTACAATAAAGTTCCAAAATGTGAATATTCGCAAAAACGCAGCCACGTGCAAACCATGTCACCACTGCACGTGCGTTGTCTGCACGTGCAACATGAACACCGACAGTATAAAAGTGCAGGGTGTTCGCTTGCCTGGCCTCTGTATCTGGCCGACAGTTGACAATCCAGGACATGCCACGTCTCAGTGAACCGCAGAGAAACAATGCCATCGGCCGACTAGACGCAGGCGAATCCAGAACGGCCAATGCCAGGGCATTCCATGTGTCCCCAAGCACCATCTCCAGACTGTGGGACCGTTACCAGCAACATGGATCAACACGTGACCTCCCTAGATCCGGTCGACCACGGGTCACTACCCCCGGGCAGGACCGCTACATCCGGGTACGCCACCTTCGGGAACGATTGACTACTGCCACCTCCACAGCCGCAGCAATACCAGGTTTGCGCAGGATATCCGACCAGACCGTACGGAACCGCCTACGTGAGGTAGGAATTCGTGCCAGACGTCCAGTTCGAGGTGTCATCTTAACACCACAACACCGTCGACTCCGACTGCAGTGGTGCCAGATTCATCGACAATGGCCTCAACTGCGATGGAGACAGGTGTGGTTCAGTGACGAGTCCCGATTTCTGCTCCGACGTCATGATGGAAGATGTCGCGTGTATAGGCGTCGTGGTGAACGTTATGCGGAAAACTGCGTGCAGGAAGTGGACAGATTCGGCGGGGGTAGTGTCATGGTGTGGGCAGCCATCTCACACACTGGCAGAACTGACCTGGTCCACGTGCAGGGCAACCTGAATGCACAGGGCTACATTGACCAGATCCTCCGGCCACACATCGTTCCAGTTATGGCCAACGCCAACGCAGTGTTCCAACATGACAACGCCAGGCCTCACACAGCACGTCTCACAACGGCTTTCCTACAGAACAACAACATTAATGTCCTTCCTTGGCCATCGATATCACCGGATTTGAACCCAATTGAGCATCTATGGGACGAGTTGGACCGACAGCGACAACCACAGCCCCAGACCCTGCCCGAGCTGGCAGCAGCCTTGCAGGCCGAGTGGGCCACCATCCCCCGGGACGTCATCCGTACTCTGGTTGCTTCAATGGGCAGGCGGTGCCAGGCAGTTGTCAACACACGCGGAGGCCACACCCGGTATTGACTCCAGATGACCTTGACCTTGGTGGTGTGTCCTATCACTTACTCACAATGGACTAGAGTGAATTGTGAACAATCCTGCAACATTTGGTAATTATCGGACTCACCATTCAATAATTAAATCAATTCTCCAAATGTTACGACAATGTGGTTTTGCGTTTCTTCTTTTGAAGAGTATATATATTTGCCGAGAATTATATATGTATAATTACATGTAATATAACGAAATACATTACAACGTTATGCTCTGTATAAATTAGCGGGCCAATTAGATTGGAAATTTCGACAATTAATACAAACATTACAGGTACTCCGATTATGTGATTTTAATTCGCAAGCTTCGTACTAAACTTAAATTTTGATATATTAATTAAAAACATTACAAACAGGTTAGAAACAGCGGCGTTAAAGATAGCAAGAAACTGTTTTGATGTCCTTATTAAGGTCCGGCTTTTGCAATTGGCCATAAATGGTCATGACATTGTAATTGTATCACGTGACATTGTTTAGGCTGCCACTGGCTTTTTTATCTGCAATATCGAACATGCAAGTTGGGTGTGTTTACTACAAAGTATAACAACACTACTTTGTATAATATGAGGGAAGTTACTTCATTTTAGAACATCTGACAAACACATCTCATGCACTACTAACAATAAATGTTACAGAAATCAAACTAAGAAAGTTCGCGGACGAGTCCATTTTTGAAACTGTAAGTATAACGATACACAAGTGATGTATTATTTCTAGCCTGACTAGACTATTAATAAAGAGCCATTCCATTGTAATACTTCAGTCCAAGTCATTTGGTATGCTATATCATTATTATGAGAATGAAAAAAAAGAGTTCTGGTTTATATGCATAGCGGTTACCATAAAATTCATAAATAAAGTGCACCATTTTATAAACCGCACCTTGCAATTCACAGTAAAAAAGTAGCGGCTTATATGCTGAAAAATACGGTACTTGTACAAAAGCTAAGAAAACCACAAAATAATTCAAATTGGTTTAGCAAAATATCTGTCAAAATCTTTTAAAGTGTTACAAAAATACTAAAATAAAAATGTATTTTTGTTAGTTAAAATACCAAATATATCAAAATATTGAGAAATCTGTCTGTGTATAACATTCAGCAGACTGGCATACCTTTAAATAAGAGGTAAATTAATATTAATGTCACATGTTCAAATGTTGCAGCTCTCTTTTAGAGTGTAAACTTTTGCTGTTCACTTGTACAGCTACATAAATCATATTTGTTAAAGTTGTTAGTGTTCCATCAACAAGTGTACATTATAATAATAATAATATACTTGACAAAATGTTGAAGAGCTAGTTCATGGCATAAGTATTAAAAAGCACAGTGGATGTTTAAAATATAGCACTGATTACCGAATATTTTCTGCATAGACTGAATAATCCCTGTCCCATCAAAGTGGATCTCATCATCATCTGTGGCATTTCTGTACAAATAAACACAACAAATATGCAAATATTCGGTAACAATAATCACTTACAAAATATTTGTATTTGTAAAATGTAAGGAGAGGCCTAAATACATAATTTGGGTTAATCCCAATACCATACAATCTCTTCATGTTTGACTACAGATTTTCAACCTTCGACCTGAACAACATTTCAGTTGTTTTGTGAAATTGTGTAATTCTGTTTATATTCTAATCAATGTTATCAATGCACAGTATTCCAAACTGAATTCAAAACTGAAACTAACAGTAAGTGGTTTAAAAGTATATGATTATTCAAAACTGAGTACTAAAATAAGATGAACAATAAGTGGGTAAAAATGTACGTGATACAAATGAGAGATCATTCCCCCCAGGGTGCTCACTTGGGAAACTCTGCTCCATCTAGTCCAGATACGTTGTCAACAAAAGCCTTCATACTGCTCGCAATACTGTCAAGGTCAAACATGTCAACAGACTGTTCTGATTTTCCTGTTGCCTTATTCATCATATTGTCCAGCGATTCAGGTGTCAAAGTCAACCAGCTGTCATCTGGAAGTACATATTTCACACATTACTACCAGTCTCAGTGGACAATCAACACATGCATTATGGAACACTTGAAACCCACCAAAGAATATTACTAGCTTAAACTCAAATCCAATGTTTAAAGTATGCCATTACCATCAGAAGGTTGTAGTTTTTTCTCCATGGCTTTAAGTTGTCTGCTGTCAAATGTGATGGAGTTCAGCAAATCCAGTATTTCTATTCCTGGTTCTCTGTTGTGACTAAAAATTACAAAATAAATAACACAAACAAAACTGACAGAATAAAGCAAAACACATGGGCTGTGTAAAATGTAAAGTGGTGCAACAATCAAACATCGTTGGTGGTACACATGTACAGTAAATGTTAATGAGTATAATAGTATTTGTTGACATTATGTGTTGCATTGCGTGCCATTTTAAAAGTAAGCCATGTATCAAAATTAGATTTACCAACATTGATAACTTAAGCCACAAAGTTTTAACTAATGTGTAATTTAATGTTAAAAAAGCAGTAATATATTACAATGCCTAAAAACTAGTGTCAGTCACTTTAATACCCCATACCATGTTTTTCTTTAGACATCAGGGTTCATACACCTTGGAAACAAAAAATTCCAGACCTTTTTCAGACTTTTCCCCAAGACAATTTTTTTTTTTTCAAGACTCATGTTACTCAATACCGTATATCTTTGCCTGTAAGTCGATCTCGGCTATAAGTCGAGTCCCTAATTTCAAGCCCTGAAAACTTATTTTTTTATTGACCCGTTTATAAGTCGACCCATGAAAAACAACTTATAAATATTGAAGTATTTCTTATTTTCAGCACATGAGAACAATAATGTACAATATTTGAACAAAAGAAAATTATTTTACAAACTTCGGTTTTCACGTTTTGTAGATCGCAAACAAGTAACATAGCATCAAAACGAAATATTCCCTTAGTAGATAGTGCAAGCTGTTTGGCTGTTACCGTATGGCACTGTACAGCATGGGTTTGTGCACAGACAACAACTTTATTTATAAACACTGACAACAGATCACTACAATAAAACTGAAAGTATCAGTTAATCACATGTTTTGTCGCCATATTAATACATGTAAGGAGGATAACTCTGGAAAGTACACTGGTTTTTATGTCTAAGCTGTTTTAAGGAAAAGCTCAGTAATATTCATGAAGATAATCACCGACAAAACATTGTTTGAACAACCATTAATGCCAGTGACCAGATTTAAAAATAAACTCAGGCAACATGTAGTTAGTATTGTTTACATTTTTGCTATTAGTGATGACTGTTATTTTAACTAAGTGGACTGTTCTCTTGGCATGTGAGTGAGATCGCACGCCTTTTTGCGTAACCAAAACCGTTCTATTGCCAAAAAAAAAAAAGGTTATAAAAAAATAAATGCGTCAAATTAACATATTTGAGTATAAATACAGGGCATACTTCAACAATAACACTTGTAAAATAATCCCCAAAACGGTAATATTTTTGGGTGAAATTTTTTTACCCTCTTATAAGTCGACCCCCCAAGTTATAAAATAATTTTTGGGTGAAAAAAATTCTACTTATAAGCGAAGATATACGGTACATCTCCCCATATTTTTGGAAAATTTGACAAAATGGACAATCTTTTTGTCCTATGCATTGCGCAAGCGCGTACTTCAAATCTTTGGTAAATGTTGGCAATTGTCAGTCTCGACTTCCCAAATAACATTAGTGCTGCAATTGGAAAACGTCGTCAGATTCTGCCGGTTTCTCACAACCGAAATTTTCTACTTGAGTCCTAAAGACGAATTTCCATACTTTTTTCAAACCAACTCGCAAAAAAAGGTATTTTCCCATACTTTTTCCAGGTCTGGAAAATGGATTTTCCAAATTCCATACTTTTCAAGATTTCCAGACTCGGTACGAACCCTGAGACACTGCACTTTGCATCATCATCACTTACACTATCAGGGTTTAACCTGAATTACCAAACATAACTTGAAGTTGAATTTGGCGACTACTTTTCATAATTAATTCACAAAAAAACTAATTAATATATTTTGGATGGCTCACTGTTAATTTTGTTAAATCATCTGTACACATGTTCATAATTCATTCAGATCACCACAGAATGTTTAGAAATTCAGCATAATTTTTGCAAATGAAATACATCACAGTGTTTCGTTACCCATGAGGAGTATATTTAATGTGTTTGTCGGGTGAGGTCTACCGATTAGACTTCACAGATGAACCTGTTTTGTTATTATACTATTTTATTTGGCTAATTTGGCTAAAGATTTTCTGACCACATTCTTCAAATTGCTAGTAAGCTTAAACCCTGCAATATCCATTTATTTGACATACCTAAGAAGAAGGTATGTTTTATTTAACGATGCAGGACAAAGCAACATTCTCACCTGCTTCCATTTGCAACGTGTTCAGTGTAAAACTTCTCAGCATCTTTTAATAATTCTTTATACAAATTTGATCCTTCCAATTCATCCTGGAACATTATAAAATGTCACAAAGTCAGGAACACATCTCATAAACTGAGAATAACATGGTTCTAACTTGTCTTTTTTAGATAAATGTATTTGCAATTTCAGTTCCATTGTGTATTAAGTATACACTAGGAATGTTGTAACTGAGATAATACAAGAGGTCGTAAATACCCAACTCATTCAATGATGTAGTACAGCAACAGAACCATGACATTTGAATCTCATAATGTATTTAACTCAGTTTTAACCAAATTGTCAGTTAGAACCATGTAGAACTCAATTATATTAATAAAATCAATGATAAGCAAAACAAAATTACAGTGAGTTAATACATTTACAATTTATGATATGAATTTTATTTTTTATTAATATTCTACAAATTGTTTCATCAAATGTTGATTTGTGGACTATTTTTAAGATAAAATGTTTAACACATGACGAGGTAACTGTACATTAAATGCATATCACTTAGTTTTCACCACAACGTGCGTCAGTCAGGTGTCATGTTTGTTTAGATCCAAAAAGGACTTAACGAGACATTACTATATTAAAATTTTTAATAGTAAACAGTCTGTTTCAAGATAGCTCGATGTCAAATTCAATTATATTTTGTACATGTAAAGTATGTTTGAGTGATATAGACAAAATGTTAGTTTCATATTTTTTATTGACAATAATATACACAAATAAACTTTCAACATCAGCGTTTTACATGTAACATAAATATTTGATGCAGCTCACTTTGAAATATCCGCTGTTTTTCAGTGCCCACAGATACCTCTGCCACCGACTGTCACGGACACGTGAGTGACCATTCTGAGATGATGAATTTGATGACTTGTAGTAGGAAGAACATTTGGCACAGAGAATTTCAAAACCATGGGACTACAACAAAGAAACAAGACATTAAAAATCAATTTTTATTTAGCTTGAAAAAAAAATCAATTTAGTTAAAAACTAATACAAATTATAATATTGAATATTGTAATTGTACTATCACTATTTCGATTATACTTTTATACACAACATCGTTATTAGAAACATCAAATTCAACAATAGACACAGTTTGCATATAATTCGACTAATGTTCAGTATTTATAAATTCATACTGACATTAGTTCTTAATTCTATTTTAGTGCTCACTGTAAATAATTCAGATAAATGATATTTGCAAACTATTTCTTATGTTATAACTTATATATAATTGCATATAATTTGGAATCAATTTAAAAAGATAGTAACCCACTAATAAGACCATATTTATTAAGTCCCATGGGTGGTCTTGATAGTAGGGTTTCAATGTACTTGGTTTTGATCTGGAAGTATTTACGAAAATTCTTATAAATCAATAAAGAATCTACATGTAGACAAACCTTAGATATATTATTATTCAATAAAAATGGGGGTATATAACAGAGATTGATTGGATAAATTTTCTATTATAAAGATACATACTTATAAACATCATGTGTTATACACAAATGCAATGTATTGCACTACATTCACGTTTTGTCCACTTATGTGTTAGCCACACACACACCCTCAGAAAGCTATGTCAATGCATGATGTCATTTCAAAAGAGTGCTACAGGTATCAGCTTAAAAAGAATCTATGCAAAACACAGAATATATTGTGCAGTATCACATCATGATTTGCTAAAATGCTGAATAGTAGTTGGTAATCAATGTTCTAACGGAGACGATGAAAAGGCGTTATTAACCAGTTTCATGCCGAGGTCATGAGCTTTGAAGTGTTTGTCTGAAGCATTTGGGAGAATCCAGCCACTTCTTCTGTCTGGCAGGAACTGCTGCTGCGTGAGTTGTGCATACAGACACCTCGTAAACTTCACCTGAAACACACAATGTTAGGTGCTAGTAGAAAATTAACATCCACAAAACAATAGGAACTACGTTTCTGTTGTAAAAATATACTGAAAAGGGTGTTTTTTTCATTGTGAAGTGATGTACACCCACAGCTAAGTTCCCCTAACCTCTAGATAATAATAATAATTCAGGGGTCAAAATTTATCAGACATTACTGCCAACACATTTGGTTGCAAACTAAAACAAATCAAAACTTTTTGGACCAAATATGAATATAATTAGATTAAAATAAAAAATAAATGCCTAATAAAAAAAATTAAAATGCCTAATAAAAATACAATCTAACTATGACTGACATAATTTAAAATAGGGATGAAAAGTGATAAACACAACAATAATATGTTAGTTGTAATTCAGCTTTAAGCATGCATCAATCATGTTAAGTTTAATAAACGTGGAAAGTGTAACATCAATAGATCTGCCAAATTATTCTGATTGGACATTAAGGTAAGCCGAGATGTTCTGATAGTGGAAAGCAAGCAGCAACAAACATGTCTAATAATAATCATTTCTGAGGGTGATCACTATCTAGGAATAACATGTCTGACAATAGTGTTCTGTTAACAATAATCAAGGCAGTAATATTATATTAAAATAAATGCAATAAATGCTGTATAATATTTTGATGTAGATATATTTAACTCAAACAAATGTGTTAGTTTAAATGTCAATAACTGCTAGTTTGTTGGGATGATAAGCAAATATATCTACCAGCTCGTGGTCATATTGTCAATGATGACAGAATTTTTACCACTGAATATTATGTTCATATATGACTGGCAATATATGGAAGTATTCATAGAATATCCTAATTATACTTAAGTAAAAAGACTATAGGTCTTAAATAAATTATAAAAGTTCATTACCCGTGACAGAATCTTTTCTTCTGGTTTAAAATATTGCATGGTCCTGCAAGCCTGTAAAATAGGAATCAGAAAAACAAGATGAATGTTTACTGAACTGAACAAAGGATATATTTTAGAATGTCATAGTGACTATGTAAGATACACAGTACATAACCATTCATGCAGTGATATTTAGACTGCACAAGTATCCTACAAGAAGTTATTTAACCACATATAAGGGTAGAACAGAAGTATTAAATGGTTTGGAAAGGAGCGTTTAACACATTATTGATTAATCTGTAGTTATTAGGTGTCTAACAGGTAAATGTTACAGTAACTGTGATCCTTAGTTTTGTGAATAAGATGAGAAATACACTGTCATTACAGATTATTCCTGATTAGCAAAGACAAAAGGAAAGGAAAATTTGCTTAATGACACCTCTGTACATTTTAAAATTATGGTCATTTGCAATCTATGACCGAGTTAAACTTAAACCCTGTACCTAGCTGAAAGGTGTTTACCAGATGTAATTTACTGCTCTATAATTGTCATGGGCACTTCATCTCGTTATTAATCAGTCAGATGCTAATCAAAATAAAAGTTAATCATCTCCAAAAACAAATTACTGTAAATCATAAAAATAATGCATCATGATATCTATTATCATTGCATTGGGACTTGTACACATTAGAATATTAATTAGGGGATAATGTCACTGTGTTTCATTGGTTTATTTATCATAAAATTTGGATTTAGGGACGAGACGAAGTCGAGTCCCTAAATCCAATTTTTTTGTTGATAAATCCTTAGAGTTAACAACGAAACACAGTGATATTATCCCTATTCTAATACTACACCTATTAGGAGTATCTGTAAGCAATTTTATTGTGGTTTTATTAAAGAAATCCCCCAATTTTTAAAAACCTCATTATTTATTCTCCTTACTGATGATATTCAATGAAAACACTTGTAGTAAGTAAAAAGTATGACGTAATATCTTTTTCGTTCTCTTCACATGACGTCACTGACTTAGGAGCGAATCAAAGGCAAATTTATTGGTATTATAGTCTAGTGTTTTGAACATGATTTATTGTAATACAGGATACACTGAAAGATATGATTGGATTTTACATTTGTGAGTGGTATTTCAACCTCATATTGATATGATTGGATTTTACATTTGTGAGTGGTATTTCAACCTCATATTGATATGATTGGATTTTACATTTGTGAGTGGTATTTCAACCTCATATGGATATGATTGGATTTTACATTTGTGAGTGGTATTTCAACCTCATATGGCTATGATTGGATTTTACATTTGTGAGTGGTATTTCAACCTCATATTGAAGTATTTCAAGGAATTCGCCTGGTTTAATTTTGTACAAAATCCACGTTCATGGGGTAGGTCTACAAGTTTATAACTGTTGCTAACATATTTTCACTTAAAGTTTTTATAAATACATAAAATAATATGCATTTACTAAAGTGTAAGTATTATTTTGAAAAGTTTTTCAAAATTGTGTGATATTTTAAAGCAGTTAATGTTGTTTAAAATTGCATTAAAAATCAAGTGATTTCCATCTTGTCTTCTTTATCAATTTTATTGTCCCAAAAAGTATGTTCTAAACAAAAATAAGGTACTTCAGATTGTGATATAATTATTTCTGATGAACCTGCTTGTACCCTTTTGAGAATAGCAGTCCACAAGACACATGGTGGTGACTGCTGCGATCGATCAGCGACCGAACCTTACTTGGGGTGGGTGGGTGCACGTTCATTGCTTCTAATGAAGTATTAAAAGTTACAATGGAACGAAATAATAATAAAATAGTAACAATAACATCATTTTCATCTGAAGTTAGTAAAAAAAAAAAAATTATTTATATCGATGTTTAAATATTAATGAAGACGCGGAATTAATATACTAATGAAAACACCACACATGAGGCTAAGTGACAACATATCAGACAAATTCTTGGAATTTTGTCATCATAATAAATCCTGGTTGCCCATGACAGCGTACATCTATCGTCCGATTTATCACGAAAATTAACCAATGGAAAAAAAGCTTATATGAAAGTTGTATTAGAATCTTTATTAATGTGTCTGGTAAATGCTATGTTTATTTGACATTGATTCAACAAAACCGGTTAGTTAGTTTGTAGTAGTTTCCTCCATATCTGATACCGAGCATTATAAAAATGACAAAGGGGGACGCAAATATAATACATAGATCTATTTAATGTGAACAAAACAACTCAAGGACTGTTTGTTTTGCTTGCCCAGAATTAAATTCTTTTAAGCTGTGTTTTTTTCTTAATGATTATATGATTACTTTCTATGAACATAAAGTGTTGTGTTTTTCATTCTCACAGATGCACATGTATCTTGTGTTGGCATGTTTTTTGTTTTCTTAGTGGTGTTATTGATTAAAAGTATAATGGGTCAAGTAATTATCAAGCCAATATATCAGTCGTATTTTTGCATTAATATCTACTTGCATTAATTTTATGATTTACAGTATTACCTTCAAATCAAATGGATCTCTGTAGTAAAATGCTGTAACACCTCTTGCAATAAGAGAAGGGTTTTTATTCAACATGGCTGACAGATTTGCAGGAAGATAGACGTTTGCATGATGAGTATTTTCTTTAACTTTTTCTGGAAAACTGTCAGAAAACAAGACTTGAAATATTACAATCATACATGTACCTGTACACAATGAAATCTGTTTAAAAAAGAGACTAGAATATACTAAAACAATTCTGATGTACAAAAAGATTTCTCACAGACTACTGACAAAATACATGTACATATATAATCATGATGATGTGCATAATTTAAATTTTACTATTCTGGTAATTTGTCTTAACAATTCTGTTTTTAGACATTATGGTCCAACCTTCCAAGTCGTCTGCGAATGGCTTTCTGGATCTCTGGGGAGGCTCTGGTTGTCATGGCATTTTCACGGACATATTTAACTGCATTCTTTAGATGTTGTGTGACTTCGGCAGGTGACTTTGTCATGGGAATGATGTGCAGTTCACCTTGGTGAATATAAATCTGAAATGTCCAAGTAATATTAATATCAATAAACATGTTTAAAGAAAACTGTCAGCAGAGTGACTGTATAACTTGCAGTTCTGTTCAGTATGCTATAATACTGAATTCAATATAAATTTAGCAATTAAAGATTCAAAAATAAATATTAACAAAAACTATCTATTGTATTCCCAGCACATCCCACACATGCTCAATGGGATTCAGGTCGGACGACCTTCAAGGCCAATCCATGACAATGATGTCCGCATTCTTCAGATAATCCCTTGTCAAGATGGCCGTGTGGGGTCTGGCATTGTCATGCTGAAAAATCAGGCCTGGACCATGAGCTGCCATGAAGAGCACAAATTCCTGGGTCAGCACCTGGTCGCGGTATGCAGCAGCGTTGAGGTTGCCATGGATGACAAGAAGTCGAGAATAGCTATTTCTACTAAAGTGTGTTGAGTGCGTCGTTAAATAAAACATTTCCTTCCTTCCGAATCTGTCAACTTCACTGAAACAACACTGAGCATGACATTCACCATGTCATCTCCAAACCCTCTGCCTGCCATTGGCAAATTGCAGTGTGAATCTTGATTCATCGCTAAAGACAACTCTATTCCATTCTATTCCATTCCCAGTCCATCGCAAGTGGCGTTGTGCCCACAGCTGACGTTGACGTCAATGAAATTAGGTCAAAATGGTTCCAGTATATGGGTGCCCTGTGTGGAGGTGAGCAGTTCGCAGCTGATTTCGGATTGTTTGTGTGAACACCCGACGTCTAAAAGGTTAATTACTGGTTGCTGTAGCTTTCATGAAACGGTTGCGAAGGTGATGTAACACAATATGACGGTCATCTGCCTGTGACGTCACACGTGGCCTCCCCGTTTGTTGTACTCGTGTCCGCAGATCATAAATTGCCCGTCGACTGCAACCCAACACAGGCCTGCACAAATTAAAAATTTGCATAACCTGAAAAGGGGTTATGCCAAAAGATTTTGCATAACCTATTTTGTTTTGCATAACCTGGTTTTTTCTTTATAATTAAAAAATATATATATACTTAATTTTGAGAAACAAGAGAGTGGCAATGGTAAGTAAAAAGTATATATACTACTCAAAAGAATTTAAGGGTCAGACGATATTTTCGACATTATTTTCTGAATGTCAATTATATTAGCTAGACCATAATGTCACGCATGGTATTGTTCCATTTTGACGAAAGTGGGTCTAAGCAACCCATAAATGAATTAAAATCCACTGTCACTGACACTGTCGACTAGTTCTAATGGCAAAAACATGCTTACATTTGCACTTAAATTAGGGCGAAAGCGAAAGGTCTGCTAAGTGCCCATAACTTGCTTTTTCACAAAGCGCTTCATTTGCATGCTTTGCACATGTATTCCATGTTCCCAATGCTGAATTTCCGTATAATTGGAGATTGCGTTCGTGTACGGTGCACACTCCAAATTCGACAATGGTACGATGTCAACTGACTATCGAAGATCGAGGAAGGGCTATTGCTTGGCTTCAGGATGGCAATACGCAAAGAAATGTTGCTCTGAGACTTGGTGTCAGTCAGAGTGTCGTTGGCCGACTGTGGCAACAGTACCAAGCAACGAATTCTGTTCGAAATCATCCACATTCGGGAAGACCCCGAAGCACTACAAATAGAGAGGACCGCTACATCACCAATATGGCTCTACATCAACGCACAACCACTGCAAGCCGATTACGTCTGAGAGCCAACAATCTACGCTGCCATCGCCAGGCTGTTCGACCACCACTCCTACCACATCACAGAACGGCCAGACGTCACTGGTGCACGCTTCATCTGCGGTGGCAACGTGTTCAGTGGGGTCGAGTGATGTTCACTGATGAGTCCAGGTTTAGTCTCCAGTTCAACGACGGTTGGGTTCGTGTCTACAGACGTCCTGGGGAGCGCTTCGCTGACGTTAACGTTAGACAACATACCGGTTCGGTGGTGGCAGCGTCATGGTGTGGGGCGGCATCTCTATCCACCACAGGACCCCCCTCTATGTGGTGGATGGCAATCTGAATGGAATCCGCTATCTGAATGAGATTATCCGGCCGTTGGTTCTCCCAGGCCTTCAGCAGATTGGCGGCGGGGCAGTTCTGCAGGATGACAATGCCAGACCCCACCGCGCCAGGGTGGTAACGGACTTTCTCAGACAACAAGGTATCGCCAGGATGGATTGGCCAGCATATTCGCCTGACTTGGCCCCAACAGAGCATGCCTGGGACGAATTAGGCAGGAGAGTTCGGGATAACCATGCCCCTCCGGCCAACCTTCATGATCTGGGTCATGTGTCGAGTGTATTCGCGCCAGGGGTGGATTCACACACTATTAAACGAATGTTCTAATGTGTAAAATCCATGTTTGATAACCTTCAACTCTGACAGCATGTCATGTGACTTTCTTGTATACAGTGACGTTTATTTGTGTTTTTTTGTAAATATGGAACAATAAATAAAAAATTTGGTGTAGTTTACATCATCAATCTAATACACTCTGAAACTTATTTGGTTATAAATTTTTGACCCTTAAATTCTTTTGAGTAGTATACATGTATACAAATGTTTAAGAGATTTAAAAATAATAATAACGATTAGAACTATTGTAATAAATCACCAAAACATAGTGAATATCAGGCTTGACCTATTATATAAAACAGATCATCGTGTGTGCACGTGAATAAATAAGAATTAATTGCAAGGCAATTGCTTACAATTAATTTTATAATATTAGTCTGTTATGTGTATATAATGTCATGACATTCAGTTGTGAGTGGGAGACTCGGTGCCATCTTCCTCATCTGAGGAACAGTGGATACTATCACTCACCGATGCACGAACGAAAGGGTCATTCGTGCAATTTGTGCAGGCCTGCAATGTCAGCTACTGACGTTCCCACGTGAAACATGTGTCAGACTACTGTGAGCAAGTAACGATGAAAACACGCGTGCTATTGTAGTCAAGCGACCAGTGGCACATGCAAAACCACTTCTGCCTCAATGGTGCTGTGCACGTGTTATGGATCGGGTCACGTGGGCTGTGATGGGCTTCAAATGGAGTGTCGACATTGTCATTACAATATTTATTCCTGAAAAATACCTGCTTTCAACACTCATTGACTTTATTCAAATTTTAGATTGTGAAGTTTTTAATTTGACTCAGTATATGTTAATATTAAGTCATGGTAACTATGACTTACCCTAAAATCAGCAGTCTTACATACATGTACATGTATAGAGGCAATATTTGCTACTTAAAATTACTGCAGATTCCTCAAATTAATTTTCTTCTTTTTCTTTTAATTAATTAATTAATTAATAATTAAACTAATTATATCAGTTAACTTTTAAAGGGACACACCCTAGTTATGGCTAGTTGTTAACCATTACGGCGTTGTTTTTCGCTATTAAACCCATTTTTTCACAAATAAAATTGCACTTTACTTACCGTTTATTATTTAGAATATACATTTCCATTCACCTGAAGTGTTTTTTGGTAATCCTGGTGTTTGTAATACCACAAAATGCATTTTTCGTATTTCTGAAAAACTGACGCACGTTTGAGAAAAAAACGTTGAGCAGACAAGGTCTAATCTATTTTTAGACGGGATATTTCCATTTCAATGTCACAGACGTTGGTATACCATATGACCGTTATCATTTTGGTTCGGTTTGTTTTCTCGTGCACGGTTCGCGCAATCAACATCCGATTTGTTGTTGTTCATTTGTGAGATTTTTCTTCACAGTTCGTGAATATTTTCAGTAACAATAAAGTTTAGACAAGTAAGTATCTCAATACAAAACGTTACAAACCCTTAAAACCAATAATTTTGCTAAGTCCTACAATATCTGGAGAGGGGATACAACCAGGACAGAACAGTTGGAACATGTCCAGGAGAGGTGAAAAGAATGCACCCCAAGTCTGTGAAATTTGTCGTGACGTAGGCATTGTTGTGCTTCGAGCGACATCTACCGGTGACATCAGAATACAAACTTTCAAAATTATTTCAAGCAATTGGGACATGGGGATTCCCATGGTATTTATCGATATAAAACCTGCTTTTTCACTCCATTTGATAAAAACGTGATCTAAGTGTGTTACAGGTTTGTAGATTAACCTAATTATAATTTATTTTCGCTGGATGGAACTAGGGTGTGCGGCTTTAATATCCTAAAAACATTCATATCACAAAATTTAAAAAAAGAAATGTCCTACACTAGCTAGTAACAAAACATTTTATCTACATGTATATATTCTGAAATTTGTTTTTAATAATCAAATGTATGTTGTACAACTGAACAAAACACAGATTTAAACTAGTGTTTAGAATCAAATAAACTTTTGTCCTTCTAAGTCTGCACCAACCGATCCATGTTTGATTAATAATCAATTAAAATGTACAATGTGATTTGGGTTCTAAATCTCCTATTTTCAGCAGTTTTTTGACAGACTGGTATACACACACAAACACATACTCTATTTTCAGCAGTTTCTAGGCAGACCAGTATACACACAAATACCTACCCTATTTTCAAAGTTCTAGGCAGACCAGTATACACACAAATACCTACCCTATTTTCAAAGTTCTAGGCAGACCAGTATACACACAAATACCTACCCTATTTTCAAAGTTCTAGGCAGACCAGTATACATATAAATACCTACCCTATTTTCAAACTTATAGGCAGACCAGTATATACACCACAAATACTTACCCTATTTTCAGCAGTTTCTGGAGAGAGCCATTTGGGTAGAACTTCAGCGGCTTCAATGAGGAGAAACTCGCCATCACTGTCACTGACCCTGTCAAAACAACAATCACTGTAAGGCATCATGTGACAGTCTTTGTGTCTGTCAGTGAGGTAGATCTGTCACTATGTCATATCTGACATTGTATCACATTTCTGTAGCTGTCATATTTCTCTGTGTTATATGTCTCTCACAGTATCAGGTCAGTCACATGTTGTTCACTGTGCAATGCATCTGTTACTGTTTTATAGTTTTGTCACTGTCATATTTATGTCACTGTGCCATGTCTGTCACTATGACACGTTTGTCACTGCATTGTATTTCTGTCACAGAGTTATATTTACCACTGCCAAACATGTGCATGAAATAGGGTGAAACCATGAAATCAAATCATGATAGGCAAGGCAGTATTCAGTGCTATATATGTATAGAAATACGGGGGGGGGGGGGGGAAGAGACACCACTTTGAACTCTGACCTAGTGAGATGTTATGTGGTATAGTACTACCACTAGCATGCACAACATTTATCTTAAATTTTTATGTGCATCAAAATATTATCCACAAATTTAATTATATAACTTACACTTTTACAGTAACTGATCAATTAAGAACAGGATAAACACTAATAAAAAAGATAAAATCTGTCCATTTTTCAAACAAATAAATTCTCAAAAAAACATCTTTAATATCTGTCTGTCTAAATTAATCATATTTATAGTATGGTATATAAAGACAGAATATGACACAAATGTTTGATGCAAACATACATACTGAACAACTAGAGAGGGAAATGCTCGTGTCAGTCGGAACAGAAGGAAAACAATGAACCATTCATCATCAATGTTGTCACCATAGTTTGTACAACCATGAAGATGTGGTGGAATATTGCCTGAAAACAAATTACAATTATCATCAAGACGATACTGTTGGTACATTATGTACTGCCATTTCCTGAAAACAAATTACAATTATCATCAAGACGATACTCTTGGTACATTGTGTACTGCCATTTTCTGAAAACAAATTACAATTATCATCAAGACGATACTGTTGGTACATTATGTACTGTCATTCCCTGAAAACAAAAGTATAATAATTACAAGACATACTGCACTGAAGTTTATCTCAGAATAGGAAGTCATCATTAAATTAACCATCTACAAGTACTGTACCTGTACTACACATTGTAACTGGCAGTGTTCTCGCTGCTCCATTTAAGCAGGGCGGCCAGCTCTGCTATTACATTTTGTCACCCTCCTTTACTTTTTCTGTTCCCCTCTTTATTTTCCCGCACCCTACTATATTTTACAGCACCCATCTCCGCTATTTCCAATTAATGCACACTATTTTCCACAAAAAAAGAAATCGATCAGCCTGCACACTGAACATCAAAGGAAACAAGCCACGGTGTACAAAAAAACAACTAACGGAAAACTTCAGTAGCTTACCACAGTTCCAGTAACGTAATTTAATAGTATGTTTAACTGCCTCTATTGTGTCCCATGCATACCATTATCCATTTGTATGTTTGATGCACACAATAAAAGTTATATTTTATTTGTGCAACGAAAACATTTTATTTTTTATCGATTCGCCAATCTCAGACTGAAAAACAACTTATTTGGCACCAAATTTATCACGTGATCAAAACAGTCATTCTGTCTTTTGTGTTCACTAAATATTATCTGATATTTTGATTTAATTGGTTGTAACATGATTTTTACTTTCCGTCATTTGTTTATTCAGTAATTCTTTAAAAAATATTAGAAACTTTTTATTTTGGGGATGGGATATCACCACATAAAAACAACGGAAGTGGTAGTGTTCATCATTAAAATCATTTGTTGGGTTCCAAATAATATATACAACGCCTTTACAAAAACAAAACTTTTTATCAGATGGAGATATCAAAAACGATTGATTCATTCGATGAAGATGGGAATAAAATGAACAGAACATTTTTATCCCACATTAGCGGATCATCTTACAATTTTTATAATCTTACAATCTTTATTAAAATAATATTAAAACTTTGATAGGTCCAGCAAAACAAATGTCAGACTGACAACATCTCTGATTCAACTAACGGTACATAAAAGATGAGTCCGCTTGCATGTACCAACTTTTTTGTACCAAATACTGGGTAGCAAAATAAGGAATATGTCTTTCCACAAAGTCAATCATGCTTTCCCATCTTCTTCTTTTTTTCCCGTTGCTTTTCGGCCGGCAGGTTAAGGGTGGGAGGTTTAAGGGTGGGGTGGGGTGTCGCGTATCCGCCCTCCTTTAATTATCACCCAGTGAGAATACTGACTAGTATACATACTCTGCTTTTGCAAATCAAGAGAATAGTCTTCAGACATGTGACCTTGTTAACAATATTTACGTGCATTCTGCTATTTTAATTATTTATAATTGAAAGACCGGCCTTGGTGGCATCGTGGTTAGGCCATCGGTCTACAGGCTGGTAGGTACAGGGTTTGGATTCCAGTCGAGGCATGGGATTTTTAATCCAGATACCATCTCCATACCCTGAGCGAGTGCTCCGCAAGGCTCAGTGGGTAGGTGTAAACCACTTGCACCAACCAGTGATCCATAACTGGTTCAACAAAGGCCATGGTTTGTGCTATCAAAACGCCATATAACCGTAAATAAAATGTGTTGAGTGCATCGTTAAATAAAACATTTCTTTCTTTCTTTTATAATTGAAAGATTTGTCTAGCTTATTTTTAAAAGAATTTAGGCATCTATTTTTATTCTTGTCATCAGTACATGTATATATATATACAGGATTATAAACGAGTTACCAGTTATTATCAAATTTGTCCCAAGTGAAATATTTTTCACTTGTCACAAGTTTTAGCGAGTGACAAGTGAAAATTATTTCATGAGGGACATAAATTAGCAAGTGACAAGTGAAAATTATTTCATGAGGGACATAAATTTGATAATAACTGGTACTGAGTTTGTTATTCTATTTATTACCCCAGCTATTTGGGTTTTCTAAAAGCCTTTATTTTTTATATACATCGGCTACACATCTACAAAATGTATGTATAAGAAATTATGTAAACCACTTTGGGGTTTTCTTTATTATTATATTTTTTTTTTTTTCTTACTTGTCATTGGGAATGGTACACAAATCTTTTACTAGCCTGACTGTGATACACATTCGCTACAGATGTCGGGCTACCATATTCTAGAAGTCATAAGTGTATATCCCCATTTAAGCATATGAGACTTGAGGTTGAGGGGGTGGGGTGGGGGGACGCGGCAGCAACTGCATGTTCCAGTGCTGGAACAGTCTTCGAATTGGGCACAAATTATGGAGATATACATGTAAAATGAGCTGACCTGAAACCTTTTCACCATACATCTCCATCATTCTACTCACAACATTAGCTGTAATTGATTTACAGCTAATGATTCATTTACAACCCTCAATATATAGATGTTTGGTTGTAAAAGTTTGTTTCTTTAAGGACACCACTAGAGCACATTGATTTGTTAATCATTGGCTATTGGATGTCAAACATTTGGTAATTCTGACATAATACAGTCTAAGAGAGAATACCCGCTACATTTTTCTATTAGTAGTAAGGGATCCTGTTTGGTAACTACTAATGATAATATTCATAAAAAGGGCCCAAAACTGCCAGTCGCCAAATTACATGACCAAAGCCCTGTTTGTGTGACTTTAGGAAAATGGGAGCTCCCATCAATAGAGCACTCATTTTGATTAGCAGCAAAGGATTTTATATTCACCATCCCACAGATAGAATAGTAGCTTAGGTCCTTGTTGATTCGCAGTACTTAATACTTTTATTACTATATTTAAAAACTGCTTTGTAATTGTTAATTGAACCAACCATGCAAACTTTTTTTTACAGGACTGATGCAATCAAAGTGCATATTCATTTTCAATCAGCCTACCCCCAAACACCAAATGAAAAAATGTAAATCTATTCAGTCACATTATTTAGTATTTTTAAGTATAGAAACAAAATGTCAAAAGAACAACTGTATATAGTTGAAATTTGCATTGGGGGGGAAAAAGAAATGTTTTAACATTTGTATAGATTTAGATTTCAGCAGATTGCTGCATGGTATTTAAAATATTGCTTGCAAGATATTACGGTGGGACAAACTACTTTTGATGTTTTGTAAATTTATATACTAGTTAGTATAGCTATAGTGATTTTATTTTTAATCTAAATATTTTATAATAAGATTTATTTATTTATGTAATACTGATTATACATATATTGTTCCATAGTAATATCCATATTTTTAATGTAAAACTCAATACTGATCTATAGTAACATCCCATTTTACGTTTACAAGCCACAGGATTTCAAATTTCATGGGAACCACTTTTTTGGTTCCATGCCTTGTGATCATGGAAACCCATTGAAAACTGTTTATATTAAAAATATATATATAACTTTTGTTGAATAGTCATACTCGATATATTAATCATGGGAAACAAAATTTTAGTTCCATGATTTTACCGACACAGTACCGGAAATAGTAATTTTCATGAATTCCGAGGGCCTGTAGAAAAATGATAATAATATTAAAAGTTTGATCAGTTAAGCAAAATGAATACTCTTGAATATCAGACCGACAATATCTGTTTTAACTAACCATACATAAAAGATGAGTCAGCTTGTACTATGTAGGCCTACTAAGGGGCAAAATAATGGATAGGTCTTTCCACAAAGTTGACCAACACACAACAAATTACGGTAACCATCAGTGTGTGATTTTTGTTTAAAAAATTAAAGTGCCATAAGGACTCCATGTTTACAAATCTTGAGAGCCCGCCAACAATCCATCGTGTCATAATATACACTAAGATTTTTTTGTAAATGGTATACTAGCAATCTTGTTCTGAAATGTGATGTATTTATGATAGCTGCTAGGCATGTTATCAGTTTTGTTAAATATAATTATTTGTGAAACTCAGCTGTTACTCTATATGTAGTAAATTTTGAAATTATCTGTAATAGGATTAATAAACTTGCAAAGTTATTAATGACACAGGATAGGATACCATGGCCTTTGATATACCAGTTGTGGGGCACTGGTTCAGACATGACAAAAACCAATCCTATAATTGGTCCACAGAGGTGGTTCGATCCTAGAACCAAAGCATCCCAGATGAGCATTCTTATCAACTGAGCTAAAGCCCGACCATAATTTTATAATTAATGCAAATGATAATTTCAATTGGCAAATGTCAGATTAAAATTTAATGGAGACTTGTATACATGCATTGTTTAAATAAAATACTTTAACAGTAATTTAAAGTTTGTTTTTGTTTAATGACACCACTAGAGCACATTGATTTATTAATCATCACTGACATCAGCTATTGAATATCAAACATTTGGTCATTGTGACACGATCGTAGTCCGAAGAAACCCACTACATTTTTTCATTAATAGCAAGGAATCTCTTATATGCACTTTCCCAAAAACAGAGACACACATAGTACCATGGCTTTTGATATATTAACAGTCGTGGGGCATTGGCTTGGATGGTTAGCAGTAATTGTGCATGAATCATGCTACATTATATAATTAAATTTGGTGACATTTTAAATAAAAAATGTTTTACCTGTACACTGAGTACAACTGTAGTAACCAATAAGTGTCAGTATGGACTTTGAAATTATCAACATCAAATATTAAATGAAGTTTTGTATTTTTTCAATTAGATGTAAATTACATGTATCATATATGTAATTGGATATTAATCATAATGCATTAAAGGTAAAAAGTAAAACAATTAAAACAAACGGCAAAAGTGTCAGTGTGTGTTTGAACTAAAGAATGTGTTGGGGCGGGAACTAGTAGTAGTGTTGGTAATAAAAGTTTGAGCGTGAGTCATTTTTTCAGTTTCACACAAAGTTGACAAACCTTTGCTACTGGCGACTGGGGTTAAACTGAAGGGTTCATTCTGCCATATATAATCAATTATTAAAGGTCCCAAATGAGCAAAAATGACATCCACTTGTTCTTCGAGGTACGCCTTTAGGTTCTGCTCGCTTACGGTGTCAGGAACTGACGGA
Organism: Gigantopelta aegis; assembly: GCF_016097555.1. Classification (NCBI taxonomy): domain Eukaryota; kingdom Metazoa; phylum Mollusca; class Gastropoda; order Neomphalida; family Peltospiridae; genus Gigantopelta; species Gigantopelta aegis. The sequence continues at coordinate 40,205,713 of NC_054706.1, forward strand.
ATTAAGTAATATTCAATAGCCTCTTCGGGTTTAGAAATCCGTTCCGCCATCGTTCCTGGTTTTTCTTCTCCTTTTTTCCCCAAAGAGTTATCCCGCTATTTCCGGATTTTAGTAACTACAGTCCGTCACACAGAGAACGCCTTTTTTTTTATCATGTTATGGTCAGAATTTACTACAACTTATTTATTTATGAGCCAATTGATTTATAAATTGCACACTAAAACTGTATTTTTATGTTATTTTCAAAGCACGTTTACTTTTCGTCTTATGACAAACCAAACTGAACGCCTTTTTCCATGCTATGAAATTACTACAAGTTATTTATTTCTGAGCCGATTGATTTGTAAATTGCACACAAAAATAGAGTGGGGTGGTGGTGGTGGTGGGGGGGGGGGGGTTGGTTATGTCCAAACACTTACTTTTCTTCTTACTTTAAACCAAACTGAAATTATTTACAAAAAACCCCAGAAACACCCCCCCCCCCCCCCCCCCCCCCCCCCAAACATTTTGCTGGGACGGACAAGCTTTTTATCATAAGGGTTTTCACATCACAATTTTCTCAGCTCTACTGAGGTCAGGTCAGAGAGTTTAACGTGCACATTCAGAGCAAGCTGTTGTAGCGCACGCCTGTCCTGGGCGCAGGTGTCGGCCTCAGCCGGTTCCTCCGTCCCCAGAACATCAACTCTACTGATCACAGATAATAGTTATAGATACGTGTTCAAAAGACCGACCGCCCAAAAGTTTGACTGGTACCGTCATCTTCTCTCATATCACATTCATCTAACGGTAGGCGCAAAAATCAGTACAGAATGAATGAATGAATGAATGTTTGTTTAACGACACCCCAGCACAAAAAAATACATATCGGCTATTGGGTGTCACAAATGGTAAGTATATGGAAATATTATTTATATATATTTATGTAAAACCACAGTGTAAGGAGCTGTGGGGGGAAAGTATAATACGATATATAAAATCAAGTTAAGTATATGTTAAAACTTTGTATAGAAGTCAAAGTGTTTTAAAAACTTTACAATTAACATTGGATGGAATTTAAACGATTCCAAAACATTTCTGTTGCCAAATATATCATTTCTTGTAGGCTTGAGATGATCACACTCCACCAAAATGTGGTGCACAGTCAGTGTACACTGACAGTGTTCACATTGAGGAGGAGGGTTCTTCTTTAAAATAAATGAATGCGTCAAATATGTATGGCCGATGCGGGCACGGCATAAGACCATTTCATCCCTCCTGCATCGCCTGTAGGATGACTGCCACTCTCCCAGGACGGCCTTGACAGAATGAAGCTTATTCGCAACCGCACCGTCCCAATCATCTTGCCAAGTCGAAAAGATATATTGGTTAATATGAAATTTAAAATCACTGTAGGGGACACCAACATGGACACGGGGCAAGTTCAAAGCAGACTTGGCAGCAACATCTGCCTTTTCGTTACCCTCAATGCCAACATGGCTGGGTACCCAACAAAATATAACATTTCTATTGGCAATTGATAAAAAGACACACTTTCGTATCACCATCGCAACTAAGGGATGCTCCAATTTCATGTACTGTAGAGCTTGGAGACAAGAAAGTGAGTCTGTAAAAATAATATACTTAGATGCACATGAATCCTTAATCTGTTCCAGGGCTTTAATGATTGCCCAAATTTCAGCAGTAAAGATTGATGCTGAATCGGGCAATCTCATGGAAATTATTGCGTCTGATGGAAACACTGTAGCACACGCCACACAATTCCCATCCCGTGATCCGTCTGTGTAAACAGGAATGTAATCACAATACCTCTCTTGGATTTCCATGAAATGTTGTTTATAAATAACGGCATCTGTGCGATCTTTTTTTAGATGCACAAGATCGAATACAATTTTTGGTGGTTTGATACACCAAGGTGGCAAAATAAAATATGAAGGCGTTTCCAAAATGTCTGTTAAATCAATGTTGGAAACTGATAAAAACTGCTTAATGCGAAGACCAAATGTCCGAATCGCATTCGGTTTCGCATCAAATAACTTCATATATTTATTATCAAACACCGCATTGTGTGCAGGATGTTTTGGCATTGATTTAATCTTTGTAGCATACTGCAGAGAAAGCTTTGCACGTCTAGCACCCAAACTAGGTTCGTGTGCATCGACGTACAAGCTCTCCACAGGAGATGTTTTGAAAGCACCAAGACAAAGCCTAAGTCCCTGATTGTGTATAGGATCTAGCATTTGCAAGTAAGACTTACGTGCTGACCCATACACAATGCACCCATAATCAAGTTTAGACCGAACTAAAGATCTATAAAGTCGGAGCATAACCTTTCGATCTGCTCCCCATTCAGTCTTGCCAATAACTTTTAAGATATTGAGGGCCTTTAAGCCCTTCTTTTTCACATACTGTAAATGAGGAACAAAAGATAGCCTCCTGTCAAAAATAACCCCCAGAAATTTGGTCTCCTCCACAACTGGAACCGGAGTTTTGTCCAGAAACAGCTGTGGATCTAAATGGTGACCTCTTTTCTGGCAGCTATGCATACAGACGGTTTTTTACTTTGAGAATCGGAATCCATTGTCAGTTGCCCATTGTTGAAGTTTATTCAAACAAAGCTGCAAGTGACGTTCAATGATACTCATACTGGACGACCTGTAGCAAATCTGAAAATCGTCGACATATAACGAGCTATCAACGCCAGGTTTTAAACACTGGGTGATGCTGTTAATTTTCACGGAAAAGAGAGTTACTGACAGGATGCTACCTTGAGGCACACCCATCTCTTGGGAGTGAGAATCGGATAACGTAGATCCCACTCGTACCATGAAAGACCTATTCTGTAAGAAATTTGAGATAAAGTCAGGCATACGGCCTCTTAAGCCCATGCCATGGAGGTCTTTCAAAATCCCATACTTCCACGTGGTATCATAAGCTTTCTCGAGGTCAAAAAAGACCGATACCAAATGCTGGTTATGGATAAAAGCATCCCTACAAAACGTTTCAAATCTAACAAGATGATCAACCGTGCTACGTCTAGTCCTGAACCCACATTGCATGTCAGTAAGCAATTTGTGGGACTCAAGATACCAGACAAGTCTACGGTTGATCATTCTTTCCATGGTTTTACAAATGCAACTTGTCAAAGCAATAGGGCGATAACTGGTAGGAATTGTTGGATCCTTACCAGGCTTAGGAATAGGAATCACAATGGCTTTTCTCCAGTCAGAGGGAAAGTCACCAGAAATCCAGATTTTGTTAAAGATATTTAATAGAACCATTAAGGATGATTCAGGTAAGTGTTTTAAGAGTTGATAATGTATTTCATCTGGTCCTACCGAAGTATCATGGGCTCTACGTAGAGCGTCCTGCAACTCCTCCAAAGAGAAGTGCCTGTTGTATACTTCAGCATTTTCAGATGAAAAGTTAATAGGTTGCTTTTCAGCTTTATTTCTGACAGATGTAAAAGCATCTGTACTGAAAGAAGAAGAAGAGTTATGAGAAAAATTGTCTGCCAAAGCATTGGCAATGTCACGATGAGACGTAACATCCGTGTCATTGACAGACAAATGGCGAACTGTATTATTGGATTCTTTTCCCTTGATTTTACGTATCCTATTCCAGACAGATTTCACAGATGTTTGAGAAGTCAACTTGGAGACATAATTTCTCCAAGATGATTTCTTACTCTGTCTGATAGTTTTACGAGCCTTTGCCCGAGCAATGCGATAACTATTCAGGTTATCCCCGGTAGGTTCGCGTTTGAACCTCTCGAGGGTCCTGTTTCGCTCTTTGATTGCATCTTTGCATGTCTCATTGAACCATGGTTTATTGAAACGCTTCGGTACTGCCGAAGTCTTAGGAATAGTTTCCTCTGCAATATCTTTCAAGATGGAGGTGAATAAAAACATGGGATCATCGGCACCAGTCATGGCAGTTTGTTGCAGTCGAGTGCTGCATAGATGCCGAAATTTATCCCAGTTAGCCCCTGTCAACCTCCATCTCTGAACTCTTTCAAGTGATGGAGGTCCATCATTCTCCAAAATAACTGGAAAGTGGTCACTACCACAAGGGTCTGGACAAACTTTCCATGAGAAATCAAGACAAAGTGATGGACTACAAAGGGTTAAATCAATGGATGTGAAAGAACCACTTGCAGGATGAAAGTATGTATGACTTTTATCATTAAGTAATATTAAGTCATTTTTGAGAATTAAGTCTTCTAATTGTTTACCTCTAGTGTTTATGTCATCGCATCCCCACAAAGTGTGGTGTGCATTAAAATCTCCCATGATAATAAAGGGAGTAGGGAGTTGATCAAGAAGACCTTGAAAGTCCCTAGTGTTAAAATTGTAATTGTTTCGAGGGGGTAAATAAACTGAACAGAGAGTAATAGTTTTATGAGCTGTGACCTTTACGGCCACAGCTTGTAAAGTCGACTTTAATATGACTTCACTCTGGGGAATGTTTTTATTTACAATAATGGAAACGCCCCCAGACGCTCTGTTTTCACTCTGTTGACATTTATGGTAGAGATTAAATCCTCTGATGTTAATACTGTCAGTATCCTTCAGAAAAGTTTCCTGAAGACACACTGCAAGAGGATTATACTTTTGAATTAGAAGACTTAATTCATCAAAATTGGGCCTAAGCCCACGACAGTTCCACTGGATAACTTTATTTTCCATCGGGAGGAAGTATGGGTTTTATCTTTGGCTTTGCTGGTGGTCTTTGTGATCGGCAATGATCTGGAGATGAAATCTCCATATCATCATCACCGATATCAGCCAAAGTATCATACATATTGCTGATCGGGACCGAACGTAATTCGATCTTTTTCAGCCTACCAGACAGTACTTCTGTAGCTTTCTTTGGAGATTTCTTTGTGTCATTGCCCGTCTTAGGGAGATTAGTGCTCGACCTATTTGGTGGATTTTTAAAATCCATTGACACTTGAGTTTCAATTTCCTTTTTCTGGGGTGTGATTTTTTGTTTTTGTGCTGCTTTTTGCACCTGTTTTTGCGTCTTCTCAATATCAGACAGTTTCTTGTACTTGGCTTCATCACAATGCCAAGTGAGGTCTGTGTTGACTGCAATACTTTTAGTGGCGACTTTGGCAGCAGCTGCAGCTGCATATGACTTGTCACCGACTGTAGGCGTTGCTGACTCCACCAACCTCCTGGCATCCGTGAAGGACAGTTTATTTTGTACCTTCACCTGTTGAACTCTTTTTTCCAGCTTCCACCGCGGACACTCTCGCGAGTATGCACAGTGGTTGCCCTTGCAGTTGAGACAAAGTGTATCGTTCTTACATGTCTTGCTGTCATGGTCAAATAGACCACAACGAGCGCATGTAAGTTTTCCACGACATGTGTTCTGACCATGGCCAAACCGCTGGCATTTGAAGCAACGCAAGGGGTTTGGAATAAAGGGTTCAACAGGAATATTAAGGTAACCGGCTTTGACAGATTGAGGAAGGGTAGGGACGTTAAAGGTGAGGATACAAGTATTCGTCGGTAACAAGTCATTGTTTCGACGAACCTTTATCCTCCTCACAGCAGTAACTCCTTGTATACGTAAATTTTGGCATATTTCTTCCTCGCTAACACCTTCCAAATCTCTGCATCTGATAACTCCCTTTGACGAATTAAGGGAGGAATGCGCAGTTACCTTAATTGGAAGACAAGAAGTCCGAAACTTCGGTGTGGACCCTTTTAAGGGTCCCATCTGTATTTGGTATAATTTTTGGTTGATCCATATTAGATTTGAAAATTTTTTCATCAACCATGCCCCCACCCACCACCGGGTCCAACAAGGGGACATGGTGCTGCGGATAACCAGCAGACAGCCATGCCAGGGATACATAGTTGATATACTTGGGCATTAAGAAAACAAAATCACCCAATTGACCCTAGCCACCGCCCCAAGAGCAACAAATACATATGGTATATAAAACAATGTTTGCTCTTGACTAAATGTAAACAAAACAAAGATTGTATGCTCTCGAGCTTGGCGTGACCAGCCGATTGATCAGGTCGGGCCTACCTGACCACCCGTCTATTTGAACTCCGGGCCAAAGTGATGTATTGTCAGAAGTCATACCCGCAGGTATGCCCCAACTCAATCACCAGGATCCCATCATCCATTTTCACGGGTCGAACCTCACGGCAAATACATATGGTATATAAAACAATGTTTGCTCTTGACTAAATGTAAACAAAACAAAGATTGTATGCTCTCGAGCTTGGCGTGACCAGCCGATTGATCAGGTCGGGCCTACCTGACCACCCGTCTATTTGAACTCCGGGCCAAAGTGATGTATTGTCAGAAGTCATACCCGCAGGTATGCCCCAACTCAATCACCAGGATCCCATCATCCATTTTCACGGGTCGAACCTCACGGCAAACAAGGCGCCCCAAAAGGGGAGTTGTACTGTATTAGTCATTCTCAAGGAGAATGTTTCACCCCTGCACCACGGTGAGGTTACAGTACACGCAGGGGAAATCAGTACAGCGACGAGCAAATGTGATCGTTCGCCCGTAGTCTTTTATTTACTAGGCTATTTATTTATTTATTTATTTATTATACTTACTTATTATTTTTATTTATTTAAATATTACTCTTTATTATTATTATTTATTTATTTAATATTTACTTATTTATTTAAAATTATTTTTTGGTATATATCTATTTCAATATTGATTTATAGTTATTCAAAAGAAAAAACAAAACAATAACAGATTAAATATCCTGTCATAGTTACTATTGTAGTTTATTATTATTTCCTTAGCGAAGAAGAAAGTCAGAAGATAGGTTAGGTCTGTCGCGACCGATTTCGTCTGCTGCACTCTGTCAACGCGGCCCATTTCTACGGAGAACTTGTATGCAGCCGAGGTGTTCCGAAAGTGTACGAACCATAATAAAGTGGAGATAACTCAATAATCACAACACGCTGAGATGTTGCGACCTAAAACTCTCACTCAAGTTTTAAGTCAGGCCAATACAGGAGGAGTTGAAAGCACTTTGTAAGATATTTTTGTAATCTTTTGCTCATACAATATATCTTTAATTTATTTTCTTTCATAAAATATATATATTGGTTTTATAGCATAATTATTTAGCTTTTGATTTAGGCATAGTCCATTATAACTTATAAGAGACCCTCCCATTTTAAAAATAAATAAATTTATCATCCCAGAATTTCAGTTTGTTTGTTTTGTTTCACGACACCACTATAGCACATTGATTAATTAATCATCGGCTATTGGATGTCAAACTTTGGTAATCTCTAACTCGTAGTCATCAGAGGAAGCCTGCTACATTTTTCCTTTAGCAGCAAGAGATCTTTTATATGCACTTTTCCACAGACAGGAAAGCAGATACCACAGCCTTTGACCAGTTGTGGTGCACTGGTTGGAATGAGAAAAAGCCCAGTCAGTTTAATGGATCCACTGAGGTGCCCAGAGCAGTTTTGATGTACATTATTCTCCAGTGGTAATAAGAACATCATAACTGTCCTTCTTCTTCTGCGTTCAGTTTCTTTATGCTCCTTGAATCCAAATCATGAGTTTTACCACCTCCATGAACTCCACAGTCAGCAGCAGGTCGTCTCTCTCGCCCCAAAGTTTTTCTCCGATTGTTCTGGGTTGTAGCCAGATGTGACAGTGTTGTTGACATTCAGATGCTTGTTTGACTAGTTTGCTGCAGACTCGTTTCCTGTGATTCCACAGTGTGCTGGAATCCATTGAAGTGCAGCATTGTTGGTTCTGGATATGATGCTGAGCTGGTGTTTGAAATTTCTGGTGCCATTATCTTGGGACTCATTTTGGACTCATATTGGATGTATGCACCAACCCCTCCATTTCGGACTGCACCTTCTGATGATCTGTCTGAGTAGACATGAATCCAGTGCTCTGTTGGATAGTGAGTTCTTAGGTGTTCAAGTGTTAGTGCTTTCTGTGCCTCAACTGATTGGTGCGCTTTTCTTTCAATGCCAGGCCGGATGTTCAGGCAGACAGTAATGTCTTGGTTTTCCTCTTCATTTCTAGTGTATGGAATCAGGATTTCCCATTCTTATGGATTTCTGGAGATGATGTCTTGATTTTTTAGTTGAAAGTTGTTTTGATAAGTGTTTGAAGCTGCTGCGCTTGAGTCTGTTGATATTTGGATCTTGTATTTTCTGGTTCATTTGGTGCGTTTCTAGCCTCTTGTATTTCTCTGCCTGTATAAGTACCTTTTCTTTTCTTCTCTCGTGACAGGGTGTACATTACCATTGTATACTTGTTTAAGGGTTTTGATGTCTGATCCCCAGGTGGTCCCTGCAAGTTTCTTCAGAATTCTTAATTTGAGAAGTGTTGTTTTCTGCGTGTTCTCAATGTGAGGTACCTATGTAAGGCATTTGTCAAATGTGATTCCCAAATAAGTCAGGGTATCGTTCTGTGGTAGGCAGGTATCTTCTAAGGTTATTTTGTACTTTTCAGGCTTGGTGGAGAGTGAGAAGAGAGTTGTTGCCGTTTTGTTCTTGTTGATCTTGACTCCCCAGTTTTTGGTCTAGTTGCTAACTGTGTTGGTTGCTTCTTGTATATATGAATTGCTACAGTTGTAGTGTATTCTGCTCATGTCCAGATGGCTAGGTCATCTGCATGGAGTGCCCAGCGGATGAATGGAGGGAGTTGCTTTAGTAAGTCGTTGATAAAGATGATAAATAGTGATGGGGATATTACTCATCCTTGTGGAACACCTTCTTGTAAGTGAACAAGTTTGCTTTTGTTACCATCTAGCTTGACTATTGCATGTCTTCTGGTCAGGAAGTTTCCCTGGATACCCATTCTTATGAGTATAACTCCAAATGTCCGTCTTGCTCTCTTACGGTCAGAGTGCTTGGAGTTAGAATTTTTCCAACATGCTAAAAAGAAAAATGTCATGTACCCAAGTTATTGTTATTGTAAGGAGATGCAAAGTGGCATCATTGGAATACTGACATTCAAATTCAAGCTTTATTATTACAATAAAAATAAAAATGGGTCTACTTGCCTTGTCCCCTGTTAAAACAGTTTCGACTTCCATACTAAACAGACAACACTGTTTACATGTTGGTATATGTTTTTATTTTTCATAATTTTAGACACATTTTACCATTGATGAATATTTTCAGGGTTTTTTCCAGAGATTACGAATGGTAAAATTACCTGCCCTGTAAAATCATGGAAATTAAGGGATACATTTTTTTAAATTAAAGTACATGAAATGCAGTGTCTAATTTCAAAAGATTTTAAACCCATAACCATCTAGTAGGGACACTTACATTGTAGGATCCATTTTGGTTTTATTATGTACCCTCAAATTATTTTTTCAGGCAAATAGCCTGATGTAATGGTACGAGCTAAAAACAAGAGTAGAAATATACCGTTGTCAACCATAATGGTTTGACGCTGGAACAGTTTAATCATTAACTTTTAGCATCATGTAAATTTAAATGATAAATATCTAACCTTAGCTTTTTTGGCTCATTATGAATTGTTTGCCAAACTGAACTTCATTTTGTACTACTAGTAAACTGATTTTCATGCTTATATCCAGTTACAGTTGGAGCACACTGAACACAGGTCATCACTCTGGGCTGTCTGTCCAGGACAGTGGCTTGTTATCAGAGATACATACATACATGTACATACATGCATACATGCATACATGCATGTATGTACATCTATAGTAGGTGAAATATTTTCAGGAACATTTATGTCCCATTACACCATTATTATTTTTCATATATATATATATACAAAGTATTACAGGCATTATTAATTAAAACCCTCAACGTTTATTATTTCAAACAAACATGCTGTGGGGAAATTATAATTTATTTGTGCATCAGTTGTCTTTGTCTAAAAAAAAGTTGTTTTGGGTGACTGTCTATAATCTTGAATGAGTTAATTAGGAGGGGAGTGGATATTATGGGATGTGTTACAGAATAATATGTCAAAGTTATGTTATGTTTTTTGTTTTTTTAAATCTAATTTTTTTATTCTAAAAATATGATTTTCTATAGGCCTACACATGTGTTACTAGTATTTATTACCAACGAGATTAAAGATAGTCTAAAGAGGAACAGAAAATCTAATATACACGTATGTATTATAATGTTGCTAAAATTAACTGACAGTGACAAGAAAAGAAGGATGTGGGGTGTGTGTGGAGGCAATCGTTATGTTACTTTAGTGCCCAGGGTGGGTTACAGTATTGTCATAGTTACATAATCTTTTTATTGGGGCAGGGGTTAAACAAATGTCAGATAAAACATTTTTATAGCACATTTCATAGGATTGTCTGGTTGATTATTGTAATGCAATTGCTCAGACCAAAAATCCACTTGCCAGGACCAAGGAATCATTTGGGATCATTTTATAAATATTTAATTATTTTTTCAATAATGGTTTTCTCTTCAGTTGTGCTTGCTTTGCTGTAGTGGTCTGTCCTACATCTCCCCTTTCAACAGCTTTGTATCATTTGAACTCACTTTGCTGTAGTGGTCTGTCCTACATCTCCCCTTTCAACAGCTTTGTATCATTTGAACTCACTTTGCTGTAGTGGTCTGTCCTACATCTCCCCTTTCAACAGCTTTGTATCATTTGAACTCACTTTGCTGTAGTGGTCTGTCCTACATCTCCCCTTTCAACAGCTTTGTATCATTTGAACTCACTTTGCTGTAGTGGTCTGTCCTACATCTCCCCTTTCAACAGCTTTGTATCATTTGAACTCACTTTGCTGTAGTGGTCTGTCCTACATCTCCCCTTTCAACAGCTTTGTATCATTTGAACTCACTTTGCTGTAGTGGTCTGTCCTACATCTCCCCTTTCAACAGCTTTGTATCATTTGAACTCACTTTAGGTGGGAGCTGATACTGGATTGTGATCCCAGTACTACATGTACCAGAGTTAATAATAATAATAACAATAATAATAATAATAATAATAATAATAAATTCTTTATTTAGTGAAGGTTACACAGTTAGCAAAAGCTAATCTTCCCTGAGGCCCTCAAGTACAAACAATACAGAATTACAATACATACATTTATGAACAAATAGAAAATGCATATATGGCAATAAACATATGTACAAATGATATTATATCCGAAAATATTTCTTGAGTCTATATTTAAAAACAGCAGTATTTGGCTATGATCGGATAGCTTTAGGTAATTGATTCCAAAGTACTGGTCCAGAGTAACTAAAAGCATGTTTAAATAAATACATTTTAGGTTTTGGAATTAATAGATTTCTATCCTCTACATTTCGAAGCTTGTAGGGATTTTCTCCAACATATATATATATTTTTTTATTTTTGTTTAATAAATTTTATTGTCCCCAGAATATAAAAAGGCAGTGTCAGGGTTGGGGTGCCCTGAGCTCACTGTCTCACAATATTTTTTAAATGTCATATGATATACACAGTTTTATATACATACATATAAATGGCAAAATATATACACACGAATAAATAAAATCCATGTATATTGTTGTTGTTGATATTTTGTTTGTTTGGGTTTTTTTATTAATATTGTCCAACATATATTAATAAGTTTGAAAGATAGTTTGGTGCTTCATTGTATAGACATTTATAAATTTGTAAACATTTGTGATAGTGGATTCGTGTTTCCATTGTCATCCATTTTAACTGTTTAAATAGTGGGGCAGATGGAGTAATAGGATCTACATCTAATATCATCCCTGCAGCTCTCTTTTGCAGTTTTAGTAAACGTTCTAATCCATCCTTATTACAGTTTTCCCAAATTACACAGCAGTAATCGATGAGTGGTAAAATATACCCATTGTAGAAAAGTTTTCTTGCATCTAAATTTAAATACCTAATGATTTTCGATAACAGATACAGACGTTTAGAGATCAAGGAACACACATGTTTAACCTGATTTGTCCATTTTAAATTATTATCAACTTTAATTCCTAAAAGTTTTTCACAATCAGTGTGTTGCAGACGTTCTGAATTTATTATAAGAGAAATATCATTTTGGATTTTAACTTTTTGTCTTGTTCCTATAGTCATATATTTGGTCTTTTTTGTGTTTCTGAACATTTTATTATAGGAACACCATTTTTCTACACTATTCAGATCTTGCTGTAGTTTATCTTGAATTTGAGTAACAGTTTTCCCAGACATGAACATTGTTGAATCATCTGCATACATACTTGTGGTACAATGTTCAATGTATAGTGGAAGATCATTTATGTACAGTATAAAGAGAAGAGGTCCTAGTATGGAACCCTGTGGAACACCATGAATAATGGATTTAGGTTCTGATGTTACCATTCCTATAGTGACTTGCTGTGTCCTGTTAGTTAAATAAGATTGGAACAAGTTAAGAGAATTCCCTTTGCAGCCATAAATGTTTAACTTTTGAATCAGAATTGAATGGTCTACAACATCAAAAGCTTTTTTGAAATCAAGAAATATGACTCCATTTAGATTTCCTTCATTGACATTTAAGTTCTTAAGCTCATTATAAAGATAATTTATTTGTACAGGAGCTATCTTAAACTTTTCCTCATTAGGGAGTCTCTCCTTTACAAAACGTTCCACTTTCTCGAGATTTGGCATATATCCAGAATTAGTTCTCAAATTTTCAATACAAGAAGTAAAGAAGTCATTAAATTTGTTTGCTATGTCGGTCTTATCCTTAAGTGTTGTTCCATTGTCAGATTTCAGCTCTGCTGGACTTAATACATGTGAAGGATTTAGCTCATGGATACATTTCCATAATGATTTTGGATCCCTAGAGTCATTCACCACAGCAGAATAGTAGTTTTGTTTGGCTTTGTCTGTAATTTGTTTAGTTTTGTTCCTCCACACCTTATATTCATCCCACGTACCTAGCTTGTGATATCTGTCTCGTAACTGTCTGGCTTCTGTTATTTCACAGGAATACCAACCTGGCTGCTCTTTCCTCTTGACTCTTTTTGTAACTAAAGGGGCATGCTTGTCTAATACATTGTTGAAAATTTTGTACCATAATTTTAAGCAAGTATCTAGATCATCCTCAGATTCCACAGAATAAAATGGGGCATCTAGTAAATCATTAACAAACTCCTCCTTATTTAAATGTTAACAATTTCTGTAGGTAATAGTATTGTGTGCATTTTGTTTTGTATGAAATTTGCCATTTTTTGTAAGGCAAACAGGATAATGGTCGCTAATTGAGTATTGAACAACATGAGATTCCTGTACTTTGCTACGATTGGTTACATATATGTGATCAGAGTTTTAGAATTTTGTGTTATCCGTGTTGGGTCAGTAATTATCTGTTGTAAATTGTATATTTCTAACATGTTTAGCCATTTTTGAGGTGTGTTATTTGCTATCAGGAGATCAATGTTAAAATCACCAGTAAGGATTATATTAGAATTATAATGCATTGCTAACTAAATTTCCTCTTCAAGCTTATCAATTTTAGAGGTCTGTAGCTAAAACAGTAAATTAGATTTTTTATAAGTAGGTTTGATCTCAAGCCATAATGTTTCAATATTACTTACTTCAAATTCAGTTTTTCTTTCAAAAGATAAAAGATCATTTAAATATATTGCCCAGCCCCCACCTAAGTCACTGGTCCTATCTTTTCTTACCAATGTATACCCAGGTATTGAAATGTGGTCATTTAAAATGTCACTTGTGAAAAATGTTTCACAACATCCAAGAATATCTGGGGGATTTGTAGTATGAAGAAGGTTAAACCTTACTTCATCTAACTTGTGTTGTAATCTATTTACATTATGAGAGCATATTTTTAGACCTTTGGAGGTAAAATTGAATACATTGATAGGATCATTGGATAGAACATTGGGAGTTTCATTACAAAGAACATATGTACAAGAGATAAGTAACAATAAATATATACACACGCATGCTAATCTGTGACTGACACTAAAGTCATGGTGAGACTGAGGAAGGGTTTGATCCCTTTCACAGAAAGTGTTATTTACACAGTCCACAGAGGAAGTTACTAAACACCCAGGGTGTGAAGTGTCACAGTTTGTATCAGCAGGATCACTAATAGTATAAACGGATGACAGGGGTGAGGTATGTAATTGGTAGTCACCTCTACTAATCTCTTAATTACACAACTGGCATTAATTGGAGTTAAAGAACAACAGCTGTTTTCTTCCAGTGTTACTGGCAAATCAGGGGAATTACAAATACAGGTACAATTATCACATTCTTGACACAGAGAACTCAGTGTGTCGAATCTGTTTTTTAATGATAAATGAAGAGCACTGTCTTCATTAACCACACTGGATGCGTTAACTAATCTGCCCACCACACACTTCGCACTAATCAAATTAAAGTCACTTGTTGAGTCCGATGATATTTTATCCCTCTGACCTGAAACAGGCCCCAAAACATGGTTTGCATTAGCAATACATGCACATCTAAACAGATTACAGTAAGAACAGTTCACTGTGGTATTACATCTGTTTGTGACAGTTATGTTTTTGGCTTGCTCTTCCTTGTCAAATCTTCAGAAGTGTCGGCAAAATTTTCCTTTATGTCCAAACAAACCATAATGATAACATTTTAATTTTCGCCCAAACCTACATGATCCAGTGTCATGATTATGTTCCCCATAGTTCATGCAGGTCTTTGTTGCAGTAGCAGTTTTCATAATTCCAATAATGTTATTGATGTTCTTCAGATACCTTGATGTGCCCTTTCTATTCATATGTATTCCATCTCTTACAAAGTACTCACTCTCTGCAGTAGTTACAAACTGGGGAATGAACATTATACACAAAAAGTTGCACAGATTTTCTAGTACAATATTTGCATCATGCACACAAATGTCTGACCTTGGTAAGAGTCCTGATACAATGATATTGGCATCTTTGTTTGTAAATGCCCTAGCTGCATACAATAAACTCTCATAGTCTTCTTCAAACTTCTGTAGACTTCTGTATCTTGCAATATCATTCCCTCCTACCTGGAGGATGATGTTTTTGTAGCTTGACAGGTCCCGTTTCATTAACTCACCAGCTATTCTGTCAATTGTTGCACCCCTGATGGTTAACACGTCAGTATCACTCAGGCCTTTAGGTTTTATTCCTTTTAAAATGGAGGATCCTATTATCAAAGTGTTTTTGCCTTTCCTTTTATAATTCTTGTCAGAAGTTGTAGAAATTATGTCCAAATCATTGTTAATGTTGTGTTCAGTATCTGTTGATTTGTTTTTGTCTGTATACAACACACTGACATTTCTGCTCTCTACAACTACTGGAATATGTTTAGTATGTTCCATTTGTATTACAACATCCATGGAAGGTGGAGATGGTTGTGTCGTTTGTATTTCTGCATCCACTGAAGTTGAAAAAGTTGGATGTGGTTTGTACATGTACATCCATAGAAGTTAGTGATGTAGTTTGACAGCATTTATTAGTTAACACAGATGGCTCTGTCTGGCATTGCATATCAGTTTGCACAACATCGGTTTGACACCCAGCATCAGTGTTGTTAGTGTTGGAGGGACATGTATTAATATTTTCATATTCAAATGACCTCGAGAGTTCCGTGATCATAAAACATTAAAGTTTGACACCCAGCATCAGTGTTGTTAGTGTTGGAGGGACATGTATTAATATTTTCATATTCAAAAGACCTCGAGAGTTCCGTGATCATAAAACATTAAAGTTGGTGTTCTTTAACGGCACCACTACTAGTGCACAGGCAACATTTTATTTTCATTAGTGATATTTCTAGTCAAGTGAATATTGATTAGCAACTACTGTTTAATGTTTCAAAATTGTGTAGCAATCTCTAAAACTTTAGTAGTGAATCGTGATGCGATACTGAACAAAATGTTTCCTGGAGCACATTGATTTATTAATCATCGGCTATTGCATGGCAAACATTTGGTAATTTTGACATGTAGTCTTAGAGAGAAAACCCGCTACATTTTTCCATTAGTAGCAAAGGATCTTTTATATGCACCATCCCACAAACAGGATAGCACATACCACAGCCTTTGATATACTAGTTATGGTGCACTGGCAGGAACAAGAAATAGCCCAATGAAATTACTTTTAAAGTAAGTTCAATGATTAACTACTATCAGCATAAACCCTGCTTATTTATAGTCCATCATGTCAGATAATCGCTAGATTTCTTTCTTCCACAATATACATGTATGTACATATGACTTAATACTGTTTCATAGAATTCATATCTGTGTTAACACGAATCTCTTATATTCAGGTTGCTCAACAATGAAGGGTCTCTGTTGGCCTATTCGGGTTATGGTGACAAGGATGCTGCAATGACTGCAGCCATTGCCAGCAACATTTGGACTTCCTATGTGAAAAGTGGCATGTTTGCGTTCACCGATGACAAACTGGAGTGTGTGCTCATTGAGTGCAAGGTTAAGAGTTTTGTCTTATCATTATTTTTATAGCATTCTCAAATATAGTTTACCATTTTAATTTTAATTTATTTTAAAAAATTAATTTAATTTTATAATAAAATATGGAATTTTGGCAAGTATTGTAATGAAAAAAAAGACCAGATTTGATTTCATGACATCGGGCACGGTGGAAGCAGGTAGACATTGAGGTGTGTGTGTGTTTGTGTCTGTGTGTGTCTGTGTGTGTGAGTGTGTGTCTGTGTGTGTGTGTGTGTGCGTGCGTGTCTGCATGTGTCTGTGCGCATGCATGTGTGTGTGTGATTGAGATTGAGGGCGAAAAGCAAAGTTTCTAGGGGTTTTGGGGATATGCTTCCCTGTAAAAAATTAGATGTCCTTCAATGCAGTGTCCTGCATTCTACAAGTAAAATACAGTTATGCCTTAAGATTTACTACCAATGATATTTTTGATCCAGAATTATTGTAGGGGGAGGGGGCTAGAGCCCCTCAGCCCCTGCTCCGCCATGCCTGGACACGTCTAGCCCTCAAAAACTGTCTATATACTTAAAATGATGACTTATTGAAGTAAGTCTATTTACTAAAATGTTTTATAGAATCTTGCAACAGAGTTTATTAGTACAGTCAGACCTCATTACAATGACCGGCTTTACTATGAGCAAAATTGTAAAAAAATGTTTTATAGAATCTTGCCACAGAGTTTATTAGTACAGTCAGACCTCATTACAATGACTGGCTTTACTATGAGCAAAATTGTAAAAAAAATGTTTTACACACCATCAGCATTAGTCATTACAATAGATTTTATTCCAAACTTGGGATGCCATAATAATAATCTCAAAAACTATTTTTAGACACAGTCATAAATTGTGTACATAACAAACTGATCAGCTTGCATGCAGCAAGAGTTCCAAGAGTAATCTGATTCTGATAGCTCTGATTGGTCAATGTGCCACAGAGCACTGTGCATCAAATCACATTCAAGTCATATGACTAGCTGGTCTGTCACTTTGTAACAAACAACTACGTTTCGAAACAAAAATGAAACAATTGGCTTTGATTCTGTTACTATATATATATATATATATATATATATATACATACATACATACATACATACATACATACATACATATATATATAAATAACTGTTGAAATACAAATTTATACAAATGAAGGTTCATTTGATTTTTTATATATATATATATATCTACACATGTATATAAAAAAAGACGCAAAAGTCGATCGCTGTAAACAACTTGAAAAGGACATTTACACCTCTACTACCTTTTTATTCCTTTATTCCATCTACTCTTGAATCGAAAAATGTCTATACCAATAACCTAAATTAATTTTTAAGTCATATATTGAAAACTTACATGGCAGCACAGTAATTTAAACAAAATTATTACAAATATTAAACAGGTCTTCCTATAGGTATCAACGTTCACTTGATGCGCGGTCGGTCTGGGATCAATCCCTGTCGATGGGCCCATTGGGCTATTTCTCGCTTTAGCCAGTGCACCACGACTGGTATATCAAATGCCGTGGTATATGTTATCCTGTCTGTGGGATGGTGCATATAAAAGATCCCTTGCTGTTAATTGAAAAGAGTAGCCCATGAAGTGGCGACAGCAGGTTTCCTCTCTCAATATCTGTATGGTCCTTAACCATATGTCCGACGCCATATAACCATAAATAAAATGTGTTGAGTGCATCGTTAAATAAAACATTTCCTTCCTATAGGTATCAAAACTGCTGATTTTGTAAACATATACATTTTACATGCGCTGTTTGTAAATTGTATTGTGCATTGTTTTCCATACACATCAGATTAAAATTCTGTGCGCTATCCTGCTCGCCACCTTAAAAACGAAAGTGAACAAACATTTCACTTCTGAAAATACTTCTTTATAATGAAATAACATAATCAAAGATGCCATTACAGGTTGAATGTGGGAAGTATCAATGACCAAAGTTAGTATCCTTGACCTTATTCAGTTATTGTGAGCTGACAGTGTCAAGTGATAGCAGAGTTAATGATGTCTGTTACATGTACATGTAAATCTGCAAACAGGCAATTGCTTTTGAAAATAAGCTTTTAACTTAAAATAAATTATGTCTTCATTTTTTATGGCAATTTGTAAATGTATCTGACTGAAGCAGGTACCGGTCACAGATGTCTTTAACCAGTGAATGATCAACAGTGAATGATCACCAGTGAATGCACCTTAATGTTGATCTTTTGATAACCAATTTAATAATGCTTTTTAAAAACATATTTTATTAGATATACATGTACATGTATTTGTTGTTTTTGATAATAACTGTAATGCATGAAGTATTTAAATGTCGAGTCTTGTGACATAATTATCAAATAGTAATAACTATCAAGCAGTGATCAACATGACCATGGGCCGGGATGTTTTTATTCCTATTGTGTCATTGGACTGGCAATTATTTTACATTTATATCAGTTTAGTCAATCATGTTTGGTCCAGCAAATTTCGATTCAAGTCAGCAGAATTTGTATCTTCCTGGACCGAATGTCTGGCATTTATTTTAGCCAATTTGACCCCTACTATTAATAACATTTTTCCTTTTACATAATTATGACAAGAGAGATAACTCATGACAAATTCACTACAACAGCAAATTCAATGTATAATGACATGATGGACGAACATGGTCGTTGTAATTTGGTTTGACTGTATGTGATAGATCTTAGCTCAAGATTATTACTTACAAAATTTTGTTGTTAATAACTTTTGACATTGTTTATTTTTTTCTAGGATGGCAAAGTTGGTCTGACAAAGGTTGCCAATCTTCTGCTTTGTATGTCATGCAAGGATGTTGTCGGATTTGGGATGCTCAAGGCAAAGGTATTTTTCACTGTATCACCTATATGGCAGATAGATGTGTGGCAAGACAACATATTTTAGTGCTATGATGTCACGATATGGTAGAAAACATGCTGATCTTGGACCTAAAACAACACTCCATTAGGCATTAGTGTTGGGAATTCATTCTGGAGGGGACAGGTATGCTTGGAGCAAGCTTGAACATTTCAGTATTGTTTGAAAATGTTGCATAAAAATAGAATGACAGTTGGTAATAAATACAATACTTTTTTATTAGTCCCTTACTGGTCCAATCGGAGGGGACTAATTGTGTCACCTCTGTCCTTCTGTCTGTCTGTCTGTCTGTCTGTCCATCTGTCCACAATGCCTTGAGATTTTGAGCTGACATTTTGTGTTTAGCGTTACAGATCAACTTAGAATTTAATGGCGATTTACCCATTTTTGACAGTTATGGCCCTTAAACTTAGGAGATAGAAAAACAAATTCAGTATTTTGTTTACATTGCCTTGAAATATTGATGCCCGGACCCTCCCCGTCTTGTGTGCTTATATCATGATTGGATGTGCCATAACAAATTGAAAACTGAAAAAAAAGAGAGACAGATTTATGTGTTTATTTAAAATTATTTGTACCTGTTGGTAAAAACAGCTTCAAGTTCATCAGGCATCCCTGTGTTGTTTAAAAATTGGGACTTAAGTAGCACTCTGATTTCCGATTGTAAACCGCATTACTGTGATTAGAATATTCTAGCTTATCGTTTTTCAGCTGCAAGCCCTGGCTGAATACTTGGAGGAACCATTGTCACGAGTTGCAGCCTCCTGATACATGATAGCGCTGCAGCAACAGTTGTCTTACATAGTGACCTGTCTGTGGTTATGACCACAATGTTTTGTCAGTAACCGTCACTGGATGCCAATTGTGTCAACAAGATGGATGATTATTGTGTATTTGTTGTGTTTAATTGTTAACTGTAATATCTAATAATAAATATATCAGGTATTCGTGTCTTTGTTGTTATGACAATGTCCAAAAGCTGATGTTTGTTCAAGGATGGTGTTAAACATTCAATTGTTCTTGTTAGGACAAAGTGTTTTTGGAAATTTTGGAAAAAACAATTTCAAAATGGGCAAGTTATCACCACAAATTGGAACAAAGTACATATGTTTATTGCAGTCATATTTTTGCTATAAGAAACCAGATATTTCTTTACAAGATCTCTGCACTTAGTTTTATCAGCCCTTCAGTTATGAAACATACCAAGTACACAGGATTCAAGAGAACAAACGAGGGAGCGTAGCCCAGTGGTTAAGCGCCTGCTTGATGTGCAGTTGGTTTGGGATCGATCCCAGTTGGTGGGTCCATTTGGCTATTTCTCATTCCAGCCAGTGCACCACAACTGTTCTATGTGATATCCCGTCTGTGGGATGGTGCATATACAAGAGCCCTTGCTACTAATGGAAAAATATAGCAGGTTTCCTCTCTAAGACTATTTGTCGATGATTAAAAAAATGTGCTCTACTGGTGTCGTTAAACAAAATAAACATGATGAAATGTGACTTCAATTAGACTAGTCAGTTTGGATTTGTTTCTGTTCTATCCCCAGAAGAAGATCGCTTGGTATAGTCAATGCCAGAGGTTTGATCCCTCTGTGAACTTTTCTTTGTGCAATTTATTGACGGCACAAAATGGTTTATTAAACACCACCACACGATTTACAGGTTATAATTATTTAACACTTTCATTATGTTTTAAAGTAGAACTGCTTATTCATAGTAGGTTGCTAGGATACATACTTTCCTAATAATGTAAAATGTAGCAAACTGGAGTTATAAACGACAACAAAATTTGATGGTTTTTGGCTTATTCTGATAAGCCTGTTTAATTTAAATGTTCAGACTAGCTACAAATCTACATGTTCTTGCTACCAGTGTACCACTGGTACACCCCGAAAAGATGAGAACAACACTGGGTAAACAGGAAACATTTTGTTTTCTAAATCTTGAATAGAGATATTTCTAGTCGATTGAAATTTGATTAGCAACTACTATTTAACGTTTTAAAATTGAGTAGTGATCTCTGAAACTTGTGTAGTAAATCGCAACCCAATACTGAACAAAATGTTCCCTGGTAAATGTTAATACATATTCATTCTTTCAGAATACCGTAAATAAAATAAAAAAGAAGAAAAAAAGTTCTAGTGTATTTTTTCAACAAAAAAGAACCAACTGTAAAATGCAGTGTAAGAGCATTTTTTTCAAAAATAATTAATGTTGGCATATTGCATAGCATAGTGTATTCAAAGTCTGTCATATTTGTATAGATACACCACTACTTCCTGTGAGTAAACCTAAATCTAGTTTTCCTCTAAATCCAATCTCTTGAAAGGAAACGTATTTCAGTGTGTTGCATGTTGAAAACTCCACAGTGTCACAGACCCTCAGACTATCAACATTTCATCTGTTGTTAACTCGCGAGGCTTGCACAAGGAATGAAGTAACTGTATTTCATTTTCATAGCCGACACCGCCAGGTGTCTCCAGAATCATGGGAATGTTTTTAAACATCGATTCATTCATAACATAAGAAAAACCTTTGAGGCCAATTTTACCCTTTCCAATGTTCTCATGTAGATCTCTGTGACTTCCTCTAATCCCTGAAATATTAAAAAAAGAAACTTCGTTTAGACATTTAAGAATCATCACTGAATGAATTGATACTTACCAAGTGACTATTTACACTGATTTTTTTTCTTTGGCCGTGTGAACAAAATGGCTTTTTAAACACTACCTGGTTGAAGATTTTGGCAGCACAAAAAGTGCATTATTAGTGTTTCCTTAATTATTCATTCATTAGTGTAACCTAGTGAGTAGTGACCTACCCCCTGTCCCCTAAACCCCCAGCCCAAATGAAAAGCAAATTTATATATAAATGACCCTCCAGTTGCTTTCATCATCCTACATGTATGTATGCATGTTATGATTAGTGTCTGTACTTGGTCAACGGTGAAATGGGTAAAGGTAGTACTAAACCAAATAACTTCCAGCTGGGTCAAAGTTCGAGGTGCACCCACTTTTGATAGAGAAGTGAACACCACAAGTCCTGTGATTGGTTATAAATGTGAGTGTGTTGGTTGTTAAAAAAATTAGTTTCATCTGGGCTAAAAAAGTATGCATTTTATTTCATCTAGTACCACTGTGTCAAGTAGCCTTGTGCTTGGAACATGTATGGGGTACCTGTAAAAAAAAGTACTAAAATTTTGTGCAGAACTAGGGTAGTCATAGACGCTACCTGTTATCTCGGAAATGAGCAGCTTGACACCCACTTTTTTGTGATTCACTTTAAGGGTGAGGGGTGGTAGTATTTATATCCGTGGCGTCTATGTCGATTGATACGTTGCAGGTAGGAGTTTTAGCCACATATGTTACTATTGTCTATGGGATTTGATTTGGTAGTATACACCCTATAGAGATGCTGTGTGTTTCACTTGCCTACTGAATCGTTGATGTGCATAGCCTTCAGGTACTGGGAGCCAACAATGTCATCAAAACTCTTGACAAAGTTCTTAAATCCTTCTTCAGTTGCCAGATCAAATCCTGAAATATACTCACTATATGTAGTAACAGTTGGGTGTTTTCAATTAAATATGCTGGAATTTGGTCATTAAATTATCTTATTTTTTTATTTATATTGGTTTTATCAATTTTATCAATTAAAATAAATTACTCATTAAATGATTCCTTTTCCATAAAATGCTATAAGCCGAATTTACAAAGCCTGTTTTTGTCTACATATATTTCCAATGCTTGAACACCTGCGTTTAAGAAAAACAGGCTTCGTAAATTCGGCCTTATAATTTTAACTGACATATTCTTGCCATATTTTTCTGTTTTAAGGTATCCTACCTGCAAGGTTAGAAGTATGAGTTTAGTCTGATAAACTGTTAAGAGTGAAACAAAAACATTTAAAAAAAAACCTTTGTGGATCTTAGTGATCCAAAAATCAATCTAATTAATGTGTCCTTTTTGTATAAGCGTCGTATAATAAATGTTTGATGTTCAATCTGTAGATTACATTGGGATAGAAACCACAAAAGCAAAACCTGCACATGTTTGTAATAACTTGAAATGAGTACCTGCGGCAAAAGCATGGCAGGTATCAAGACAAACACCCACTCTTGATTTGTCCTTCACTTGTTCAATGATTCCGCTTAGCTCTTCAAACGTCCCACCAATTGTGTTGCCTTGGCAACTCATGTTTTCCAGCACTGACCAAAAACAAATCATACTAAAGTGAAGATCCATATTGATTATGAATACAATTAAGAGTTGAAATAATTGAGATTATTTAATATTGTACTAAATGTATGATGTAAAAAGTAATTTTTCTAAACAAAACAATTCTCAATGGTTTCCTTGTCAAGTATTAAGTAGCACCATTAACTGCATAAAAATAAAATCAATTTAAATTCACGGAATGTATGTAAAGCAACTGCTACGGCTATTTTGTGGAAAAATAGTTTTTGTTTAACGATACCTTAGCACTTTGGCTGTTTGGGGACTAAATGGTTATTTTGATACATTTTAATAATAACTGACTACAATTGGTCTCATTTTTGGGGTGGTCCTAATACCGAATTACCAAGACTATTCAGAATGATGAATGTTTGGTAAATATTGATTGTATTCCCGGTTGTCGTCAACAATGTCTAAACTGAAAAAAGTAATAAGGGATTACAGTGTATTGACAATTACAATGAACCGCTATGATCATCAGGTGTCAAGCCTGCTTTGGTTATTTGTGAGCTTGGGCCCGGTTATTAGTACACCATCAAGATTAGCAACTTGACTTTCTGACATGCTGGAATTTCATTTGGAAATGAAATACAGTTGATATCTTTCCACAAAACCAAGTTGAAAAATTCATTTGTTTAAATAAAATGTATGACTGCCCAGTCACTGCAATGTGGCCAACAAAATGTCAACGAATTCCAATCATGTTCAAAAATGAAATAACTTTATAATAACAAAGCACCTAATAAATGTATTGAATGATGTGTACTTCAGTTATTTAAAAAAATTTTTTATATGTTTTCATTTAATTTTGATTTCTTAATTGAGATGTGTAAGAACCGCAACACAAGCTAAGGTACTGTTGATAAATATAGACTGACAGCTAACCCAGAGCATGCACACATCACACTACCTGTTTATTAGGCTGATATAGATAATGACTGCTACCCACGGGACTGTGCAGTTTTTGAGGTAAAACTTGCATTAAATAAACATCATAGCACTAGATTATTTGTCCACTGTTCAGTTTAGACGGGTAAATATTCATATTAAAAGATGTGTTGAACCATTCGGAACACATCAGACCATCCGGCTTGCTCGGGTCTATTAATCAACATGGGAGTGTTTCTGGGACGAAGGCATTCTATCAACAGGTCGATAAGCATGTGCATGCTGCATGATATGGTCAAAAACTATTTTAAATATGCATTTTAAAATGTACTGCATCGAACTGCTTCAAAACTAGTGTTCGTTTCAGACTACTTCAATGCTGAAATACTTAATTTTGTGTCGGCCACTTATTTGCAGGTTTGATACCTTTGTCCAAGTAAATAAACATAAGACTATTTAATTACTTGTTAGAGTAATTAACTTTAACACTATGGCGAGGACAACTATCAAGATCTTACCATGTTATTTATTGTTTGTCGCTATTGTGACATGATAAGTAAATGCTGTGGCCGCAATTACCATTGGGTCTGACTTTACTAGCCATAACCTGTAACAGCGGGGTGGTCTTAATACTGGATTATTGTTACTATTTTTGGTCTTTACAGTAACCGGGATAGCCATTAGGTGGGCTTTCACTGTGCTTGCAATGCTCTATGTGAGAGAAAAACCCTACTATCTCCACTTATATGGATCTTTTATATACACATACCACACTGTCATCCTTTGATGTACATGTCAGTGGGGCCATTGGGTTATTTCTCCTTTCAGCCAGTGCACCACGACTGATATATCAAAGGCTGTGGTGTGTGCTATCCTGTCTGTGGGATAGTGCATATAAAAAATCTTTGCTACTAACGGAAAAATGTTGTGGGTTTTCTCTCGAAGACTATATGTCAAAATTACCAAATGTTTGACATCCAGTAGCTGATGATTCATAAAACAATGTGCTCCAGTGGTGTCATTAAAAAAAATAAAATCCTTTGATACACAAGTTATGAGATACATCAAATAAAACATTAATCACATCAGAAGACACACAGCCAAAAGGACACTGTACCATGTTTAAAGTTAAAACGTTTGTTTTGTTTAACAACACCACTAGAGCACATTGATTTATTAATCATCAGCTATTGGATGTCAAACATTTGGTAATTTTGACATATAGTCTCAGAGAAGAAATCCGCTACATTTTTCCGTTAGTAGCAAGGGATCTTTTATATGCACCATCCCACAGACAGAATAGCACATACCATTGCCTTTGATATATACTCTGTCAAAAAAAAATGCATAGGTGATAGGGAAAGAAGAAAAGTGATTTTACAAAATATTGTTTTTTTTGTACAATGTTGCTGAATGACCATGTTTGTAAATGTTCCTGGAATGGGACAGCATGCCCAAATGCACCCTAAAACAAATTTAACGCATGTTGTGCGACAATTGCAGGAAATCGGCGTGAAATGGTCAGATTTTGGCGAATGTACGTGCAACTCGGGGAAAAGATTGGGGTAGTGATGGGTATTTAAAGCTGCAATGATCATTTTCATTTTGACGTAGACGAGTTACAAGATGCCAAGACTAAACCTGCCGAATCAAAACATTGCAATAGGCTGCCTCCAGTTAGGTGAATCACAGTCAGCAGTCGCACGCCACATGAACGTCCATCAGAGCACCATTTCACGTCTCTGGGACAGGTATCAGCAGTTTCAGTCAAATGAAGACCGGCCCAGACGTGGATTACCTCGCATAACAACTGCAGCACAAGATCGCTACATCCGGGTTCTGCACTTGCGTCACTGAACTGCCACAGCAACAAACACTGCTGGACGCATACCTGGTTTGAGAAGGGTGTCTGCACAAACCATTTGAACCGACTTCGAGAAGCTGGTTTACAGGCTAGGAGACCATATGTTGGCCCCATCCTGCGACGTCAATATCGGCATTTATGTGTTCGCTGGTGCACAAATGTACAGGTGTGGAACTTGGGAAACTGGCGGCGAGTATGGTTCAGCAACGAGTCACGTTTCCTTCCACAGTGACTTGATGGACGACAACGTGTTTACAGATGCCGCAATGAACGTTTTGCCACAACAGTGTCGCCCAAGTTGACAGATTCGGTGGAGGGAGTGTCATAATGTGGGGAGCCATCTCATACACTGGCAGAAGTGAACTTGACAGCTGTATGCTACTGGGATGAAATTCTTTGCCATCAAATGCTTCCCATTTTGGATCAAC
Organism: Gigantopelta aegis; assembly: GCF_016097555.1. NCBI lineage: Eukaryota > Metazoa > Mollusca > Gastropoda > Neomphalida > Peltospiridae > Gigantopelta > Gigantopelta aegis. The sequence goes on from NC_054706.1 coordinate 40,232,459, forward strand.
AGAGAGGACTCTTTCAGCAGGACAATGCCAGGCCTCATATGGCACGTGTAACAATGGATTTCCTACAGAATGAGAACATTAATGTGCTGCCATGACCATCAAGATCGCCAGGTCTCAACCCCATTTGAACATCTATGGGACGAACTGGACAGATGTGTACGCCAGTGTAACCCGGAGCGATAGACCCTTCCGCAACTGTCACATGCACTGCAGGAAGAATGGGCTAGGATTCCACGTGCCCGGATTCAGAGACTCATTCAGTCTATGCCAAGGAGATGTCGCGCAGTGATTGCCGCTGCTGGTGGCCACACAAGGTACTGATTTTAGCGCCGACATCATATAACCGTAAATAAAATGTGTTGAATGTGTCGTTAAATAAAACATTTCATTTCGTGCGATGCTGTTTCGTGACGAAAACGCCTCCACTGCCGTCAGTCCATAGCAAGAACATTGTCACATACTCATGTCGAATTTTACTGTGATACGATCATAAATAACGAAATTATGCCACTTTGTATTAAAGAGATAATTCTATGAATATTTTGCCTATGCGTTTCTTTTTTGACAGAGTATACAAGTTGTGGTGTACTGGCTTGAAGAAGAAATAGCCCAATAGGCCCACTGACGGGGGCATGTCCAAAAATGCAGCAACATGTACATGCATGTTCTAGAAACATGTTTATATTAAGTACTTTATAACATCATTTTTAAAGAATTGCAAAGAATTATATTTTGTTTAAATATAAATATATTGGTGTAAAAGACAAATGGAAGAACACTATGTCCAGTACATACCTGTAATGACATACTTTGTCTGAGAATGACCAATGTTAATACTTTCAGCTATTGTATGCAAACATTTTTCAACAGATATTGCACCACAAGTGGATCCTGAAAAAAAAGTTTTTTGTTTTTTTAATTTAAGCATGCACTAACGAACTACCGGTAATTAACATCCAATTACAAATATTATCAACGAATAAATAAATTTCTAACTGTATGGTTTTGAAGGTGAAATATAAAAATAATATATATAATACTTTTCTGGGGACAAGAATGTCGGAAATGGGAGTAAGCTTCTGTAGATAATTTATTTTCACATTTAGCCTACATCCTAGTGAGGAGGCTGACCAGATACAAGTTTTGAAAAAAGACACCAAAGTATTTGAAAGTGCACAGCAATCTTTCCCAGAACACCACTGGATTGTCACGGTGCTTCAATTTCCCCAAACCACCCTTGGACCTGTACCTACTAGTCTTCATATGCAATATAGTCATCATATATATACACACCACAATTTCGATATTTTAGTAATTAATGGACCTTCTTTGTGGCATTTCTAATAAAAAATTCTACCAAAAACCATATGGATGTCAGACATTTTATGTAATGTGAATCCACAAGAAATGACTGATAAATTTAGAATTTGACATTAATAAATAACACAGAGGATAACAAACGAGTTACAAGTTATTATCAAATTTATGTCCCGAGTGAAATAATTTGCTGTTGTTATGAGGGACATAAATTTGATAATAACTGGTACTGTGTCTGTTATTCTATATATTACCACAGCCATTTTTTACTTTATTTAAGAAACCTTCTGTTTTCATTATGACTACATTTATATAGAAGTAATGTTATGACTTCATATTTTATTCAAGATCACAGATCATGTTTAAAAACAAAAGTTCTACTATTAGCAATATTTAATACTACTATTTAAATGTTTATTCTGTGAAAAGAATTAGTAATGATTTGTATTAAAATAGCATTCTATTATAAATTAACCAATAAAAAGTGAGAGACATACATTGTAAATGCAAATTAACACTTTAAAGTATGTGACATCATTGTGTATGTTTGCCCAATTGTGATGACAACATATTTAGTACCGGCAAAGTCACTGGTTTGTAAGCATCAAATTGTCCAATAATATTGTACGTTACACCAATGCATGATTTTTATTTTTATACTTATGAGTGCCCACTGGGGTAACAAATCATAATTATTTTCTGAACATGGAAATGATGATCCAGTTTTGTTTCTTAAACACAGGTGTTTAAGCATTGTAAATACATGTAATTACTCATGTGTAAGTCAAAAACAGGCTTTGTAAATCGAGTCCAATGTTTTCTAATAGATACTGATGTTACTATAATCTAAGGCGATTTTCTTGATTTTCATTTATGGAAATCTAGTCTTCTGGATTCACATCGAAACAGGAGCCCTGATTGGTTGGTATCCACTGGGTTTCAGCTGGTAGTGGGATACAAACCCAGCATCTACCAGTCTTAAACTGTACAACATGACCACTGCATAAACATGCTAATAAATTATTTTATTATGCACTGTTGAGTACATGTATAGTGAGTCCTGTTCTGTGATCTATGGTCTGTGATACCTGGATGGAAATTATACAGCATGAGTCCAAGTGTCTCGCATCGACACAGTTCATCAACTAGCAGATCCCGACTCTTCTGTAGCTTATCAGGGTCAGGAGATCCCAGATTCATCAGGTACGACGCATGGGGCAAGATCATACTGGGGGGAAAACCATGTTCCTGAAGTGCACAGTATCAGATAGCAGAAGATATAGAAAACAAACAAACCATAAAACAAAGATCTCACGTAACCACAAACGGTGTAATCAACAGCTGTCTCCAGGTTTGAACAGACAGTAACACCCTATAGTCTCAATACCTTTCAGTTAAATTTACATAGAGAATTACAGGTGATTTTTGTGACAGAATTGTCACAAACACAAGACATTATGCTAGTTAGAAAGCATGTTTAAATTTTTATATCCAAACTATACTACAATCTCACAAGGAAACCTACAGCAATCAAATAAAATTAATGTACTAGTACCCGGTAGTAGTAAATTAATACATGTAAGTAAAATAATTTTAAAACCTTTTTGTTACTCAAATGCAGTTAACTTACTAGGGTAAACATATCAAAAACATGTACATTTGTATCCTTATAAAAGATTATATTCTTATCAAAATGTCAGTTTTCTATGATTGACCCAACATCCTGGTATTAGATTTTTTATTTTTTTTATTTTAGATTAAGATACAACATTTAAAAAAATCCCAGTAATGGCTAGGTTACAATGGATATTACTAGTATTTAAATATTTGAACACAAACATTATTATCTGAAAACAAGTATTACTATTTAAATGTCTGAATACAAACATTACTATATAAATGTTTGAACATAAAAATTACTATTTAAATGTTTGAACATAAACATTACTATTTAAATGTTTCAATATAAACATTACTATTTAAATATTTGAACACAAACATTATTATTTAAATGTTTAAATACAAAGAAATAAATATTTAAATGCTTGAACATAAACATTACTATTTAAATATTTGAACACATGCATTTAAATGTTTGAACACAAACACTACTATTTAAATGTTTTAATACAAACCATGCATGCAGCTCGAAACTTGACGGCCACATCCTCTTGGAGCGGTTTTGAGTTCCACTGCCGCTGGTTTCTCAGGAACAGGCCAAAGGATGAGGCACCAATCTGAACTGCTTCCATGACAGATTTGTGTACTCCACCTGTCAAACATTGTCAGCCATTAATTGCTCCCCGAACTTAAGTTATGGTGAGCCATTTAAGACATTACCATATTGATAACCAGGGCTTCTAGATTATGCCCCACTCCCATGGCTAGTGATACTCAAAGTGGGGCTAGTAAATAACTACTATTGCCATGCCCGACGGCTAGTGAATAACATTTCTCAAATGGTGCAGTTAAGTCTATTTTGTAAATATGAATATGCTTTCTCCACCCCAAACCCCCAGTGTTAGTGTTTTTAAGCTCTATCACCCTCTTTAGGTGACATATCTGATTACTATTATTATTTAGTAAAATTGTATTAACTTAATGTAAAGTAGGGCTAGTTAATTTTTTATTGTGGCTAGTACATTTTTAAAATCACTGATCCCATGGCTAGTGGATTTTATAAAAATTCTAGAAGGCCTGGATACCATATAAAAATGCACATGCTAATTAATGGGATGGGATGGGAACTCTGTTTACGTGCCCATATCCACAGAGGTTCAGGCACGCCCACCTCGGATTTAGCCTCTGACTTCGCCAGTGACCAATTCCGGGGCAGGAGAGGGTAGGGGAAAGAGGAGTGTAATATGAAGGGGGTAATTTAGAAACGTGGTCTGACCACTTACAACAAAACATAAAATAAATAGGGGACTTAAAACTTTATACTAATATTACTTTAAATTAATATATTTTGGAAGCACCTCAATCTAATTAAAATTAGCTCCACTATTACATGTGGATCTAACATCAGCCAGTTGGAGCTCATGTCCACCAATCAAAACCTTACTTGCAGAATCCTGCCAGTGATTTAAAAATAATTTGAAAACATTCCGAATTATCCTGAGGGTATACGATATGTTTCATGTGAATTACGAATGCCTTATTTAGACCAGTAGAACTAATTTTAATCAGATTGCTAACAACACTGCATAGTCCCCAATGTCCAGGTAACATTTCGTCTGTAAATGATAATTTAAATATTGATCAATCACACTTCGCCTTTTATAATGTTATTTGGGAGCATACAAATTCTAAAAATATCGGGCGAGTCTATTTTAGTGGCTGCAGTACAGCGAACCATACCAATACGTACGGGGTGGGTTATCAGTCTTCAGTTTTACATTACAAATTATTTATTTTATAAAATAAAACATGTTTTAAGGCATTCGTAATTCACATGAAACATATCGTATACCCTCAGGATAATTCGGAATGTTTTCAAATTATTTTTAAATCACTGGCAGGATTCTGCAAGTAAGGTTTTGATTGGTGGACATGAGCTCCAACTGGCTGGTGTTCAATCCACATGTAATAGTGGAGCTAATTTTAATTAGATTGGAAGCACCTATTCAAATAAGATTAACTCAGGTTATATGGTTATATTTAATATTTAGTAGGTGCAGTATATTTTTCAATCGGGCTGGTCTAAAAGCCTAATATAATAAAAAAAACAATAAATAATATAATATTTATTTATAATAATACATTTAATTACTTTTAATCTTAAGCCCTGGACTAATTAATGGGAACTACAATTACTACTTGAACTACTCTTATGTGAGTGATGAGCAGCAAGAGCGATAGCTCCCCTTAAACAGTGAGGTCTGCAAAAACATTTGGTTAATAACAAAAAGATGTAATTAAAGAGATGCCACATATATCAGTTTCCAATCAGCATTGTTATAAAATTTTGCTTATTTGTACCTGAAGCCACCCACATACTAATTTTATATGGACACAGTGATAACAAATGAAGAAGAGAAACATTGTGTTTTACTTTGAGCAGATGCATGTATAACAACTGGGAACTGGGAACTCTATTTACGTGCCCATGTCCATTGAAGGTTCAGGCACGCCTGCCCCGGACTTAGTATCTAACTTCGCCAGTGACCAATTCCGGGGCAGGAAGGCATGTATAACAATGATTTACCTTGAACAGATATACTTATGAGTATCTTACTTTAAGCAGATGCATGTACAAGAGTGTCTTACCTTGAGCAGATACATGTACTTGAGTGTTTAACTTTGAGCAGATACATGTACTTTAGTGTTTTTCCTTCAGCAGATTCACCTAATTGAGTGTTTTACTGTGAGCAGATACACATACTTGAGTGTTATACCTTGAGCAGATTCACCTAATTGAGTGTTTTACCTTGAGCAGATACATGTACTTGAGTGTTTAACTTTGAGCAGATACATGTACTTTAGTGTTTTTCCTTCAACAGATTCACCTAATTGAGTGTTATACCTTGAGCAGATACATGTACTTGAGTGTTTAACTTTGAGCAGATACATGTACTTTAGTGTTTTTCCTTCAGCAGATTCACGTAATTGAGTGTTTTACTGTGAGCAGATACACATACTTGAGTGTTATACCGTGAGCAGATTCACCTAATTGAGTCTTTTACCTTGAGCAGATACATGTACTTGAGTGTTTAACTTTGAGCAGATACATGTACTTTAGTGTTTTTCCTTCAACAGATTCACCTAATTGAGTGTTTTACCGTGAGCAGATACATGTACTTGAGTGTTTAACTTTGAGCAGATACATGTACTTGAGTGTTTTACCTTGAGCAGATACATGTACTTGAGTGTTTAACTTTGAGCAGATACATGTACTTTAGTATTTTTCCTTTAGCAGATTCACCTAATTGAGTGTTTTACTGTGAGCAGATACATGTACTTGAGTGTTATACCTTGAGCAGATTCACCTAATTGAGTGTTTTACTTTGAGCAGATACATGTACTTGAGTGTTTAACTTTGAGCAGATACACCTACTTGAGTGTTTTACCATGAGCAGATACACCTACTTGAGTGTTTTACCTTTAGCATACACCTGAGTGTTTTACCTTGAGTAGATACACCTACTTGAGTGTTTTACTTTGAGCAGATACACCTATTTGAGTGTTTTACTTTGAGCAGATACATGTACTTGAGTTACTTTGAGCAGATATGCCTACTTGAGTGTTTCACCTTGAGCAGATACATGTACTTTAGTGTTTCACCTTGAGCAGATACATGTACTTGAGTGTTTTACTTTGAGCAGATACATGTACTTGAGTGTTTTACTTTGAGCAGATACATGTACTTGAGTGTTTTACTTTGAGCAGATACACCTACTTGAGTGTTTCACCTTGAGCAGATACATGTACTTTAGTGTTTTACTTTGAGCAGATACATGTACTTGAGTGTTTTACTTTGAGCAGATACACCTACTTGAGTTACTTTGAGCAGATACATGTACTTGAGTGTTTCACCTTGAGCAGATACATGTACTTTAGTGTTTTACTTTGAGCAGATACATGTACTTTAGTGTTTTACTTTGAGCAGATACACCTACTTGAGTTACTTTGAGCAGATACACCTACTTGAGTGTTTCACCTTGAGCAGATACATGTACTTTAGTATTTCACCTTGAGCAGATACATGTACTTGAGTTTTACTTTGAGCAGATACACCTACTTGAGTTACTTTGAGCAGATACACCTACTTGAGTGTTTCACCTTGAGCAGATACACCTACTTGAGTGTTTCACCTTGAGCAGATACATGTACTTTAGTGTTTTACCTTGAGCAGATACATGTACTTGAGTGTTTTACTTTGAGCAGATACATGTACTTGAGTGTTTTACTTTGAGCAGATACATGTACCTGAGTGTTTTACTTTGAGCAGATACACCTACTTGAGTTACTTTGAGCAAAAACATGTACTTGAGTGTTTTACTTTGAGCAGATACATGTACTTGAGTGTTTTACTTTGAGCAGATACGCCTACTTGAGTGTTTTACTTTGAGCAGATACACCTACTTGAGTGTTTCACCTTGAGCAGATACATGTACTTTAGTGTTTTACTTTGAGCAGATACATGTACTTGAGTGTTTTACTTTGAGCAGATACACCTACTTGAGTTACTTTGAGCAGATACATGTACTTTAGTGTTTTACTTTGAGCAGATACATGTACTTGAGTGTTTTACTTTGAGCAGATACATGTACTTTAGTGTTTTAGTTTGAGCAGATACATGTACTTGTCTTTTACTTTGAGCAGATATGCCTACTTGGGTGTTTTACTTTGAGCAGATACATGTACTTGAGTGTTTTACTTTGAGCAGATACATGTACTTTAGTGTTTTACTTTGAGCAGATACATGTACTTGAGTGTTTTACTTTGAGCAGATACATGTACTTGAGTGTTTTACTTTGAGCAGATACATGTACTTGAGTGTTTTACTTTGAGCAGATACACCTACTTGAGTGTTTCACCTTGAGCAGATACATGTACTTTAGTGTTTTACTTTGAGAAGATACATGTACTTGAGTGTTTTACTTTGAGCAGATACACCTACTTGAGTTACTTTGAGCAGAGACACCTACTTGAGTTTTACTTTGAGCAGATACACCTAACTGAGTGTTTTACCTTGAGCAGATATATGTACTTGAGTGTCTTACCTTGAGCAGATACATGAGCCCCCACAAACATTGGACAGTGGAGACATTTCCTCCCTGTCTTCACAACATGCCCCTCTTTCTTGACATCTTCAGTTCTTCTTGTTGTTTTCTGAACCTCTTTCTTCACCTCTGTCATCTGCTCATCTTTTTTACTTCTAGATTTTTTTACCTCTTTCTTCAAAGGTTTTTCATCAATGTTTGTAATTCTATTTGTAGCGCTTTGTTTTTTGGATTGAGGTTTCTTTTTTGTAGAGATTCTCTTCTCTTTCTTTCTTACCAGTTTCAAAGCTGTTTGAAGACTTTCACTTTCTGTTACTTTGGTCTTCAATTTTTGTTTTGGTGAAACTGTGTTTGAGACTGATAATGAACCAACATTATTTTCTGAGGACATATGCTGCATGTCTTCAGTTTCTGTTTTCGTTTCCAAATATTCTGACTTCGGTTTTTTCATTCTGACTGAAGCATGGCATCCATTCGACTTGTGTTTTCTGGCTTCCCTTTGTGTGTATCTATATGATCTGGATTCCATCTAGAGTGACAATAACAAAAACTACATATGTCTATGTTCGGCATGGCAAACACTTTAACATTAAAAATGTCATGTAACAGATGAAACCCAGATAAAGAATATTTCATCAAGAGACATGAATATTCACATTATGTCCCAAAATAGGAAGAATGACCAATATAGATCCATGCTTGCAACATTACTAACGGACATGTGAAGTGGGGGAGGGTACATGTTATAGTGCGGGAGGGTACATGTTATAGTGGGGGAGGGTACATGTTATAGTGGGGGAGGGTACATGTGAAGTGGGGGAGGGTACATGTTATAGTGGTGGAGGGCACAAGCACATTTATAAAATTTATAATATATAATAATATAGTAGAACAATTTGTTTTAATGTTTTGGCTCTTGTGTCTCCCTTCCCCCACCCCCACCTTCCCAGTGCTTTTAGTCACATATGTTACAACTGTCTATGATATTTGATTTCGTGGTATGTATCCTATGTGAGTCACTGTCAATTTGATTGATATCAGCTCAACTGGTGTAGCTTATTGTAATCAGATTGATATTGTGCTACAATGTTGGGTTTTTGGGGTGTTAAACTTGTTAATTTAGACTAGATACACACACCTACACACACACCCCCCCCCCCCCCCCCCCCCCCCACCCCCACACCCACGTTTTTTCTCAGTAGTTCCAGTTTGGTTTTTTGTAGCCAAGTACTATTTCCATTTGAGAGCTAATGCGAACATTTGGACAGTTATAATCGCTCTCTGCATATTGTAACGAAAACAGGGGATTTTTGTCTACCACCAAATATAGGTAGGCAATGATTCCCACTCTAATACAACAATAATACTATGTTTGACATTAAATATCAATACATTGATCATTTTCCAGTTAGCCAATAACAAATATTTGACATATATTAATCACTAATATACACACACTATATATGGAGAAAGTAACAGCACCCCCATTCAACAATGTTTATAAAAAATGTACGTCGTTTTGCCATATGCTTGCAGCTGCAGCCAGTTGCATTACAGGGCTATGAGAATGTGTGCAATGCAATACAATAGTATGATTTGGCGTCCATGTTTAGTGCTGTAATTAAGATACATAATGCTATTTTACTGTATTCCTTAGTCTCATTATCCTCTAGTGTAAGTGTCGGGTACTTGGGTCCGGGTCGAGTTTGACCCTCGAGTACTCAAGCCCAATATTTTACTGTATTCCTTAGTCTCATTATCTAGTGTAAGTGTCGGGTACTTGGGTCTGGGTCGAGTTTGACTCTCGAGTACTCAAGCCCAATATTTTACTGTATTCCTTAGTCTCATCATCTAGTGTAAGTGTCGGGTACTTGGGTCCGGGTCGAGTTTGACTCTCGAGTACTCAAGCCCAATATTTTACTGTATTCCTTAGTCTCATTATCCTCTAGTGTAAGTGTCGGGTACTTGGGTCCGGGTCGAGTATGACTCTCGAGTACTCAAGTCCAATATTTTACTTTATTTCTTAGTCTCATCATCTAGTGTAAGTGTCGGGTACTTGGGTTCGGGTCGAGTTTGACTCTCGAGTACTCAAGCCCAATATTTTACTGTATTCCTTAGTCTGATTATCTAGTGTAAGTGTCGGGTACTTGGGTCTGGGTCGAGTTTGACTCTCGAGTACTCAAGTCCAATATTTTACTTTATTTCTTAGTCTCATCATCTAGTGTAAGTGTCAGGTACTTGGGTCCGGGTTGAGTTTGACCCTCGAGTACTCAAGCCCAATATTTTACTTTATTTCTTAGTCTCATCATCTAGTGTAAGTGTCGGGTACTTGGGTCTGGGTCTAGTTTGACTCTCGAGTACTCAAGCCCAATATTTTACTGTATTCCTTAGTCTCATCATCTAGTGTAATTGTCGGGTACTTGGGTCTGGGTCGAGTTTGACTCTCGAGTACTCAAGCCCAATATTTTACTTTATTTCTTAGTCTCATCATCTAGTGTAAGTGTCAGGTACTTGGGTCCGGGTTGAGTTTGACCCTCGAGTACTCAAGCCCAATATTTTACTTTATTCCTTAATCTCATTATCCTCTAGCGTAAGTGTCGGGTACTTGGGTCCGGGTCGAGTTTGACCCTCGAGTATTCGAGTCCAATATTTTACTTTATTCCTTAATCTCATTATCCTCTAGCGTAAGTGTCGGGTACTTGGGTCCGGGTCGAGTTTGACCCTCGAGTACTTGAGTCTAATATTTTACTTTATTCCTTAGTCTCAATATCCTCTAGTGTAAGTGTCGGGTACTCGGGTCCGGGTCGAGTTTGACCATCGAGTACTTGAGTGTAATATTTTGGACTAGTGGAGGCCCTAATAACCCTCCAAATGTCCATCTACCTCTCGAACAGAAGAGTACTCTGGCCAGGCTTAGTCTCAATATCCTCTAGTGTAAGTGTCGGGTACTCGGGTCCGGGTCGAGTTTGACCATCGAGTACTTGAGTGTAATATTTTGGACTAGTGGAGGCCCTAATAACCCTCCAAATGTCCATCTACCTCTCGAACAGAAGAGTACTCTGGCCAGGCTTAGTCTCATTATCATCTAGTGTAAGTGTCGGGTACTCGGGTCCGGGTCGAGTTTGACCATCGAGTACTTGAGTGTAATATTTTGGACTAGTGGAGGCCCTAATAACCCTCCAAATGTCCATCTACCTCTCGAACAGAAGAGTACTCTGGCCAGGCTTAGTCTCATTATCATCTAGTGTAAGTGTCGGGTACTCGGGTCCGGGTCGAGTTTGACCCTCGAGTACTCGAGTGTAATATTTTGGACTAGTGGAGGCCCTAATAACCCTCCAAATGTCCATCTACCTCTCGAACAGAAGAGTACTCTGGCCAGGCTTAAAATAGGAAGAAAACAAAAACTGCTTTGGAAATAAAATAAAAAATTCTTCTTTTTTTTTTACCAGTACAGTTGTAAAAAAAGAAAAACCATTGTTCAACATATAAATAAAACAGCAATGCACACCCATACTATCATAGTGCTCACTGCAGAATGCAGTCCACTCGCAGTCAGATGTTTTTGCCTTGTATATATCTTGCTGTTTTATATTGTTAAAATAATGACCAATGTTTTAATAAACTACACATAAAAATCCATAATAGTTTTATTTTTAAAGCACTTTCCTTTTCCTTGCATAATGCCATGCAAAACTGAAGTAACTGGCCTAAAACACTTCAAATGGTGACTGGAATGAGGTATATATAGTTGCCAGAAGCTGCTTAACTTCACAGTGCTAATCACATGATACTCTCACTGGGTTATTACATAATTAGGCCTTCACTAACACTGGGTTATTAAAGTGTGCACTGTCCCTTACACAAGCTATTCTGATTACTCATAACAATTAGGCCTTCACTAACACTGGGTTATTAAATTGTGCACTGTCCCTTACACAAGCTATTCTAATTACTCATAACATAATTAGGTCTTCACTAACACTGGATTATTAAAGTGTGCACAGTCCCTTACACAAGCTATTCTGATTACTCATAACATAATTAGGCCTTCACTAACACTAGGTTATTAGAGTGTGCACAGTCCCTTACACATGCTATTCTGATTTATACACAACAAAAATACTTTGATTTAGAAACAAATAGACTGGGTTATTAAAGCATGCATAGTCCATTACACCAGCTATTCTGATTAATAGACAGCAGAAACAGGCCTTCACTCATACTGGGTTATTAAAGTGAGCACAGTCCCTTACACAAGTTATTCCGATTTGACAAATACGCTGCATGGGTTATTAAAGTGTGCACAGTCCCTAATGAGCTATTCTGATTAATAGACAAAACAGAAATCATACAGTTATTAAAAACTTAATAATCCCGTATTTAAGTGTGAACATTTGTTTAAAACATACTGTCCGTAACTTAATATTGCTAAAGAATTACATATTTCTTACTCTTTGGCTTACCTCAAAACCAGCTCGTCTTTAAACAAACTGGGGGTTACCTCCCCTTATGATGGCCGTCATCTAACAAAATTCCCCCTAAAACTTATTTTTTGGAGACACATACACACAATTGAATTGAAGTAGCCTATCAGGGGCATGTGGATTTATTTAAATAGTTTGTTTTGCTTTGTTTTATTTTCGTTTTTGTTCGTGTTTTGAGAGCGGTTTCACAACTACACCGTTACTGTTACGGATAGTCGTAGATCACCTCTTAAAGTGTTGTTGACGTTGAAGCAATTTATGATTAAATGGTATGCTAAATGTAATAAATATATTGACTAATATATAATTTTTAAAAGAGTTATATATAGCCCTTCTGATAATGCCGTCGTTTTTAAGTCACAAACCGCGGCGATCTGCGAAACCAGCCAAAAGTTTAATTCGAGATCTAATTGATTGGTTCCCGAAGTGGCCATTTGGTTTATTGTGAAGCGTATAAACCAGTCTAGCGGAAGTTTTAGGCCCGTTAAACGATTTGAGCTCTTACCGAATCACGAATAGAAGCCTGTTTTTCAGCAATCTAATTAAAATTAGCTCCACTGGTTAATCACTGGTAGACCAGTAGAGATTATTTCAGTCAGATTGGTTTTTCGGCCCATTAGCATTAGCTATCAGTATCCGTAACAGTAAGGGTGTGGTTGCAAAACGTCGAAATTAATATTAAATTTTAAAATTCCATACTCCGCCTGGTTTTGAGATAATTTATGATTACCGTACTTGTTGATGTTGTGAATATGTCAGTTAGGTATTATTATAAATTACTAAAACTATGTAAGGAATATATAGCCCCCTCGGTAGCATGTACAAATTATAAATATTAGCTCCAAAGAATTGGGTATAGTATTTGGTGTGCCTCAAGGCTCTATTCTTGGGCCTATTTTATTTCTTATGTTTAGAAATGATCTTCCATTATCTACCCAAAATGTCAGTGTAGATATGTATGCAGATGACACATTACACACATCTGACAGACATGTGTCTGTAATAGAGGTTACGTTACAAACAAACTTAGATTCCGTAAACTCTTGGTGCATCAATAGTAATATGTCTATATACCCATCTAAAAGTACATGTATGTTAATTGGTACACAGCATAAATTGGGCCAAACTGGTCAGTTGTAACTAAATATCAATAATAACCCTATATCAACTGCTCATTGCCAAAATCATTTAGGACTTTGTGTTGATTAAACTCTTAGCTGGAACACACAAGTTGATCATCTAAACATCATCTTCTCACCCCAGAATCAAAATCTCTATACTATAATGCATATATTCTTCCCATATTTGATTATGGGTCAGTAACATGGGGTCGCTGCAATAAAACATACCTTGACAGATTAATAAAGCTACAAAAAAAAGAGAAAAAAAAAGAGCGGCTAGGCTAATCCTTGATAAACCACTGCTAACTCCTTCACAGATCTCTTCAAGGAATTACAGTGGTTGCCTTTTGATTATAGGTGCACACACCATACGGGTACATTCGTATATAAGGCGTTGAACAATCTGACACCTGCATATATAAGTGAATATTTCATACCATCATCAGGCTCTAATAAATATAACCTGAGATCAGCAACGCATAATAATCTTGTATTGCCATGACCCAACACTGAATTGTATAAACACTCTTTCGGATATTCCGGTGTTGAAACATGGAATACAATCCCAGATTCTATTTTAAAAAGTGTATCCTTACCTTCATTTAAAGGACAATATAAAAAAAAAAATCACAACAACACTGGCTCTTGAAAATGTTTAGTAAAATCTTTACTTTAAATTCTTTAAATTCTATTTATTTATGATTATATCAAGTTGTGATAACATTTGTTTGTATATGTAAAACAAATTGTGTATTAATTATGTATGCATCAGGGTATTTACCTTATAGTTACGATGCATTTAATGAAGGATAATTATGTTGTGTTTTGTTATTACATTGTTTATTTAATTATATGCAGAGTAATAATTTTTAATGCTTAATAGATATAAGGCCACAAGGGAGATCAGTGCACTATTTTTGTAACTTTCTTTAGATAAAGATTTATTATTATTATTATTATTATTATTATTATTATTATTATTTGTATTTAACATATTTCAAAATATTTAAATGCTGATGTTCCATACAGACCTGTTTTCTTTTTGTATTCTTCATCATATATGTCAACAAAAAGGTTTTGGTAAACGGGTTTCTGGTGGTGAGTGTGGCAAACATTTGGGTCGAAGTAGGACCCCCCCCCCCCCCTCCCAAAAACAGAGCAACAATTAATAGCACTACTGGGAGAGCAGATAACTGGGAGAACCTTTCAAATGATGATAGAAACTTAAAACTTGGCACAGATAATCTCCACGGGGAGTTCCTCACATCCAATCACATCCAATCCTTAATCCCATATAGACACACAGTGACGTAGCTATGCCGCCCCTCCCCCAATCGACCCTTTTTAATTTTTTACTGTGTTAAATTTAAAAAAATCATACATACATACATACAGAGTGTTTGTTGCCCCTATCTAAAATCCTGGCTATACAAACACACGCACACGCACACACACACACACACACACACACACACACACACACACACATGGAATATATAGATTTACAGAAACCATAAAAGTCATATTTTCACTGTAGTTTAGTTACAGTGAAAATATAGAAATCATATTTATATTTTTGTGAACAAATTCATGATTCAAATATGTATATAATAAATATACAAGTTTATGGTGTTTTTTTCGAATACGATTTTTATGTCAACTCGTGATGTGTGAAGACTATATTTTCACAAATCACATGCATATAAATTGCCGCTGAAAATATTGAGAAGAATTGAAACTGCTTGGGCTATTTTTACAGTGTGTTTTGTTATTTCTGTTGTTTTGTAGTATATTTTACATATTTAATGTGAAACTAAGTAGGCCTATATAAGTTACTTTCACATTACTTTTACTTTCACATTCGGGTTTTCTGCACTAGGCGCTACGCTATTGTACATCTTGGAGGACGCACCCCTCCTCTCTTCTACAGCCACACACACTTAAAAACTACCCCCCACCCCCAAAAAAAACCCACAAAAACAAAACAAAAAAACAAACAAACAAAAACAAACAAAACAAACAAAAAACCCAAAACAAACCCAAACAACAACAACAACAACAACAACAACAAAAAAAAACAGCAACAAACTTACAACGAAATTGTAAAGTATCAATATGTGAAACTATATACAAACAAAAATAACCTTTTTACTTTGTAGTTATTTGATATTTATTTTCAAAATACATGTACTAATATTGCGTTTGCGTGACTAGTTGACAGAAAAACGAAACTGTAGATGGGCAAAAAAAAAAAACACAGTTTCGATTTGATTTGACCATAGTTCCTGTACAACATAATACGTATGGTAATTCCTTCCACCTTGTGAGTACGGTCAATATTCTAAAGTCTTCGTGCTCCAAGAGCTGTTTTGACAATATATTTTACATATTTACAGACATGGCTACACGTGCAAATAGTTCGTGAAGTTGTCTAATAATACTTGAATAAATTAAAAACAAATACACTATCTCTGTACATCTGGACAATTAATAGATTTAGATCAATATTGAAATCGTTTTAAGTAACCAAATATAACATAGAGATTAACAAATTAACAAATAGAAAAGAAATAGGTAATAAACAGACAAACCAATCAATTGCTTTTTGCATTGCAAGCTTTGTATACATACAACTGTATACTTTGGTTAAAGGGATATTTTCCCAGTAAAAATAAACATATAAGAACAAGTTATAATAATAACAGAAATATACATGTAGTACATACACCCGTTCTATAACACATCCGGACTATCCAATCAATCACTGGATCTGTACAACATGGATGTTTTGAACACATCCAGACTATCCAATCAATCACTGGATCTGTACAACATGGATAACACATCCAAACTATCCAATCAATCACTGGATCTGTACAACATGGATGTTTTGAACACATCCGGACTATCCAATCAATCACTGGATCTGTACAACATGGATGTTTTGAACACATCCAAACTATCCAATCAATCACTGGATCTGTACAACATGGATGTTTTGAACACATCCAGACTATCCAATCAATCACTGGATCTGTACAACATGGATGTTTTGAACACATCCAAACTATCCAATCAATCACTGGATCTGTACAACATGGATGTTTTGAACACATCCGACTATCCAATCAATCACTGGATCTGTACAACATGGATGTTTTGAACACATCCGGACTATCCAATCAATCACTGGATCTGTACAACATGGATGTTTTGAACACATCCACAACTATCCAATCAATCACTGGATCTGTACAACATGGATGTTTTGAACACATCCAAACTATCCAATCAATCACTGGATCTGTACAACATGGATGTTTTGAACACATCCGGACTATCCAATCAATCACTGGATCTGTACAACATGGATGTTTTGAACACATCCAAACTATCCAATCAATCACTGGATCTGTACAACATGGATGTTTTGAACACATCCGGACTATCCAATCAATCACTGGATCTGTACAACATGGATGTTTTGAACACATCCGGACTATCCAATCAATCACTGGATCTGTACAACATGGATGTTTTGAACACATCCAAACTATCCAATCAATCACTGGATCTGTACAACATGGATGTTTTGAACACATCCGGACTATCCAATCAATCACTGGATCTGTACAACATGGATGTTTTGAACACATCCGGACTATCCAATCAATCACTGGATCTGTACAACATGGATGTTTTGAACACATCCGGACTATCCAATCAATCACTGGATCTGTACAACATGGATGTTTTGAACACATCCGGACTATCCAATCAATCACTGGATCTGTACAACATGGATGTTTTGAACACATCCGGACTATCCAATCAATCACTGGATCTGTACAACATGGATGTTTTGAACACATCCGGACTATCCAATCAATCACTGGATCTGTACAACATGGATGTTTTGAACACATCCGGACTATCCAATCAATCACTGGATCTGTACAACATGGATGTTTTGAACACATCCGGACTATCCAATCAATCACTGGATCTGTACAACATGGATGTTTTGAACACATCCGGACTATCCAATCAATCACTGGATCTGTACAACATGGATGTTTTGAACACATCCGGACTATCCAATCAATCACTGGATCTGTACAACATGGATGTTTTGAACACATCCGGACTATCCAATCAATCACTGGATCTGTACAACATGGATGTTTTGAACACATCCGGACTATCCAATCAATCACTGGATCTGTACAACATGGATGTTTTGAACACATCCGGACTATCCAATCAATCACTGGATCTGTACAACATGGATGTTTTGAACACATCCGGACTATCCAATCAATCACTGGATCTGTACAACATGGATGTTTTGAACACATCCGGACTATCCAATCAATCACTGGATCTGTACAACATGGATGTTTTGAACACATCCGGACTATCCAATCAATCACTGGATCTGTACAACATGGATGTTTTGAACACATCCGGACTATCCAATCAATCACTGGATCTGTACAACATGGATGTTTTGAACACATCCGGACTATCCAATCAATCACTGGATCTGTACAACATGGATGTTTTGAACACATCCGGACTATCCAATCAATCACTGGATCTGTACAACATGGATGTTTTGAACACATCCAAACTATCCAATCAATAAATGGATCTGTACAACATGGATGTTTTGAACACATCCAAACTATCCAGTCAATCACCGGATCTGTACAACATGGATATTTTGAACACATTTGAACTGACACTCAAAGCAATCATGTACAAATATCAGTTGGTCTATTCTTGCACAAGACATATGCACAACACAAAGAATATGAACACAATTTGCTGTTCGATTTGTCCATTTTTCGCTTAAATGGGTAAACAATTTCTTATAATACAAACATATGAACTGACAAAATATGAACTTGTAATACACTTATATCATTTGCAATGTCATCCATATATACTCTATATATACACACATTTCTGAAACTATACGTGCGCCCACACAAGGACACACACATGTGGATTTCTGTATAATACTGTTGGTGTTTGAACGTTTAACAATACAAAAATTGTCCATTCATGCCAAACTTATAAAATGTTAATGTCTTTTAGTAGAAACATACATGTACCTGTCCTATCACAGTTGGCTATGTTGAGTCGATATTCACCCATTTTATATTAACAGTAGGACAAAAATCGTGCCGATATTAACTCGGTCAGTAACAACACGTTATGTCGAGTTTATATAAGCTCATTCCTACTAACAATGGGATATATGTCGACTTGACATCAGATCATTATTTAATAACAGCGAAACATGTCGACTTGATATCACCTCATTATTTACTAAAAGTGAGACATGTGTCAAATTGATATGAGCTCGTTATTTAATAGCAGTGAGACATATGTCGACTTGATATGAGCTCGTTGTTTACTAACAATAAGACATATGTCACCTTGATATCAGCTCGTTGTTTACTAACAATAAGACATATGTCAACTTGATATCAGCTCGTTATTTACTAACAGTGGACTTGGTATGAGGTCGTTGTATAATAGCAGTAAAACATGTCGAGTCACTGTCGTCGTGTGTATGTTCTAGGAGGCAGGGGTGGACATTCTCCATCTAGGTTTTCTGTTGACTCGAGGAACATGATCATGCGAGAATTTCTCTTATCCTGAAAACGAAAGGGAGAACAGGGTTTAGACTTTTAGTTCAAGAACATAAGTGGGTGGGCGGCAACAGGCTTTTATATATGACGTTTTGCCATCAGGCGTATCTGTTTTCATAAAAACGAAAGTGAATATGGTTCAAAATGTGCCTTAATATATTGTATTTAGTTCTGTTCCCTACCATGAAGGCGATTTATTTTTGTTTTGTATTCTTTGCAGGCTTTACAATTCATTTATGTTTTTCATGTAAAACTAGCGAACAGAAACTTTGACTTGTGAACATTCTCTACACGTATAGTGTAGTTGGGTGGGATTCACTATTGAGAAGTTCTTACACCTCAAACGTGTTTGTACATATAATTGACGATTGTTTAATATTTTAGCTTAAGCACATCGTCCTGGATACACAATTCAGCTGCCTGGCTATAAGTCAATGGTTTAGAGTGAAAAGAAACTCGCTGCTGCCATAGGTCTACTCATCGATTTGTAACAAGTGGCGTTTTATAGCACAACCAAGTCATCAACTGTGACAATAATGCACACACCCAGGCTTTCTGCCAGAGGGTACGAAGGGTAAAAGTATCTACCCCGAAATCTTTTAAATTAATGGATACATTTTTATAATTTTTAGACTGATTATAGTAAAATAACTTATGTTTAAAATTGGTCAAAGTATATGAAATACAGTGTCCAGTTTTAAAAGATTTCAATCCCATAACCATCTAGAAGGAGCACTTATGATCTGCTTTGTTTTTATTACATACCCTCAAATTATGTTTTGGCAGAAAGCCTGACATTCCAGTTGTTATTCTATACATAACCATATAACCCTAAACATAACCCTTATCCTATCTCTTAACTTGAGTAGGGTTGTGCGAGGTACTGTTAAATGAGTACAATCTGATATGTTAACCCTTGGCCGGTTGCTATGAGCTACACTGCACACACCAACTCTACGTAAACGTCTGGCTAACAACTCACGTTCATTCTACTGGCAGCTGATGATCTTCTAACCA
Source organism: Gigantopelta aegis (assembly GCF_016097555.1). NCBI lineage: Eukaryota > Metazoa > Mollusca > Gastropoda > Neomphalida > Peltospiridae > Gigantopelta > Gigantopelta aegis. The sequence continues at coordinate 40,252,786 of NC_054706.1, forward strand.
CGACTGCTGGGTCATCATCACTGTGCTGTAAGACAAAACCCAGAACACCACGTGACTAAACACACCATTATCTCAATGACAAAACAACATCAAATTTCTAGAATTGTTAAATCACAACAATGAAAGAATAATAAGACAGTTAGTTTTGTATTGTTCTAAAGCCTTTGAAAAAAAAATATTGTGTACAATTAAGTACATGTACATGCAAATGAATAATTATAAAGTTTCAACTTTGCTATATAAATATATATGAAGAGTGCACGGGAATAATCTACGATGTCACACGTTTGGTATTTTGAGATAATGGAAGTTTAAAGTTTACTACTCTGTAGTAATGCAGTCGTGAACTATTTATACCTAAGCAAGCGTGTTTTACCAACAACTATTAATGGCCTACCATGATTATAGATTTTTATTTCATTGTGTTACTGTGGCCTTGGCATACACGACCTTTAAAACACTGACTCTCTGTTTGGACATCACAGGTTATTCTATTGTATTTTGTTTTTGATAATATGATGTCTGGTTCCATAATATAGTGGAACAATAATTATCTGGACCGAAAGTGAGGTGTATAACTAGAACATGAAAGTTCGCCCGTGTGACCTATTTTGACGTAACGTCACCGAAATATACATTGCTAGCGTGACATTTCCTATTAATGCATTTTAAATACATTTATACGTGTGAAGGAGCATGTTATATTACTGGAGTAGTTTGAAGTTTAAAAGTACCTATTTTAAATATGGGTTAGAGCAGATAATCAACAAATATGTCAAAAGTGGACATCATAGGTTATTGAGTAAGAAATTTTATATAATTATGTACCTATTATTTATTTATTTTATTTATCTATCTATCTATCTTTCAAATTAATATGCATGCGCACTATGCCGGTATACATGTCAATGCGGTATACATTATGCTTAAGGGCTATTAGGGCTAATGCAAATAAAGTTTATTATTATTATTATCAATTGTATAATTAAGATTTTATTTTAAATGCTAAACCAACTTTCGTGGCTTGAAAAGCATTGCAAGCATCTATAGACTTCACATTCCCATTATATTCAGTATCATTATGATTGCAACCACAATTTTTTTTATATATATGGATTTTTCTCGATGCACGTTACAAACGTTTGAAGCATGTGTGCGTGGGTGTGTGTGTTTGTGATTATTGTTTCAACTTAGAATTAAAACCGGTGAAACATGAGTTAATGTAATATGCTTACGTCATTGTCACTGTAAAACACATCAGCACCACTAGCATTGCTATCACGCGAGGAATTACTGGACGAACCTGCAAAAGCAAAACCACCTCTCGTATATATATATACATATATATATATATAATTAAAAGCAATCCAGTTAATATAAGAATATTGCCATCTGTTAAATAACTCAAAGAACAAGTTTTTTTTTATCAGCCAGATTGAATTGAGACGTTAAACTACAAATATGTTTAATCATTGTTATGTTAGACGCTTACAAAAGTTAAGTTTTGTTTAACTATACCACTAGAGCACATTGATCTATTACTCATCAGCTACTGGATGTCAAGCATTTGGTAGTTTTAGAAGAAACCTGCTACAGTTCTCCATTAGTAGCAAGGGATCGTTTACATGCACTCTCACACAGACAGGACAGTACATACGACGGTCTTTGTTATACCAGTTGTGGGGCATTGGTTGGAACAAAAAACTAACAACAAGAGAATAGAATGAGTCGACTGAGGTGATTCGATCCTACGACGTAATGAAATCTGAGCGAGTGTTTTACCGACTGAGCTAGATCCCGCCCCATAAATGCTAACAATACCCTATGACATGATGTATAGGTGAAAAAACGCAATGACAGGTGAGTAATTCAGTGACAGGTGAGAATCTCAGTGACAGGTGATGTCCAGGTGAGTAACTCCTTCACCAGGTAGAGCAAGCGTTGAGGATTTCTCAAACAAATATTTATCCTGTATATTTGATGAATAACTTTATAAAATATAACTTACTGAATCTTTCAGACTCGCGTATTGATATTAACGAATTTGGTGATCTGGTTTGATACGGTTCCTGCAAGTACAAATGGATTGCAAGGTAAGTACAAGAAATGGCTATCACGTTTTATAAGAATACACGAAAATCCTTAACTGGATATAAGTGCGAAAATAAGTTGCAATGAATGAATGAATTTAGAGAGTAATAATATAATATTGTATAATAAATATATCATCTTTTTTCTCATACAAATTTTAAAATGGCATTATTTTCTATTAGAAGACAATCCTGGCAAAAATATTATATACTCACCGATATTCGTGGTTGTCGTTTCTTGGTGCCTTTCTTTGAAAGCATTCGCTGAAGCAGGTTTCCCCCAGTTCGGTTGTAAACCTCATCAGCTGTTGTTTCTGTGGCAAGCCAGATTTTCGAGTAGTTTTTACGCATTTGTTTCAGGTTTTCCTGCAGGAGTCCGATAAACAATTACAGTAGGTATTTTCTAAATTACTGCACGAATTTTGTTTGTTCAGTTACAGTAGATGTTTATCAAACTAATGCACTATTTTAGTTTGTTGACTTATACTAGGTTTTTTCTAAACCAATGCATTAATTTAGTTTGTGTATCATTTTGATAAGTAATCGACTATAAGTTTATAGAATTCTAATCAATTGCATATTTGAAAGTTGACCAGTTGGTGTAAACCGACTATAAGTCATGATTGATGATGACACTAATTTTAATATTATTGTGGTCAAATTAACCGTATACATTATAAACAAAATTAATCAGAATTCTAACTTTGTTATACGTAAACATAGTAAAAGACCTTTGCGGTAAGAAAGTTACAGCGTCCCAAACCTATTGCAAACAAAGAATCTAAAGTAACCTTCTTTTTCTTGAACGAATTTGATTCTTCTCCCTTATTTTTTTCTTTCCAGTCACTGAACAGCTTAAGCGCATCATCTGTGTTGAAGTCTCCCTTTTTCACAGACTCCATAATTTGAATTAATTCTTCTTGATTCGACTTCCCGAATGCTGCAGAATTTGTAGTACCTATTTGAATAACACAAAAGATGGGTTTTTTTAATATTAATTTATTTTGTTTTATTTCAATATACAAACAAATGTCGACAAAGTATTCTTACCGATGTCCTACTTATTATTATGTGTTTATATCTAGCAATGTAATAGTTACTGGAGTAGCCGACATTCGCGTCCAGTGTTCGTTCCAAGAGCTCCCTGTCAGTTCGGATGACGCAGTATCTGATTACATTGCAGCACTAAGTGACAGAGTTAATGAAAGTGGTATTTATGCTTGAACCTTAAATACGGAAATTCCTAGTGGGCCTACACTTCTTTTCTGATATGATAGCTTTTCCTTGACCACCAGTTGAATACATAATATGTACATATATACAATATAGACACTTTGGTTACCTTTACCCGATAGAAAAGGTTGAAATATGATAAGGATAAAAATAATCAGTTGGTAGATACGAGGTTTTTATAACAGATAAACAGTGGTTTTCAAATACGTGTTTTACTTATTTGACATTTTCGATACTTTCTATTACCTGGACATGTACGAGGTGTTGACAACAAAAAACAAAAAAGATTTCTGCTTTTGAAAGAATAAAAAAGTAAAAATCGTCAAAACTGTACACACGAGTTTTTTTTAATTCGGCGACGTCCTGTTTCTGATTTGAGAGAGCGTCTAAACTTGTTTCCCGCACCTATGTTGTGTTAACAGTAAACTAATATAATATCAGTTTCACCCTTTACAAAAAGAAACTAGACTAAATTAAAAGTCTAGCATTAAGCATGGCTCACCATTTTGCTTGGACATGCCCATGAAATCAGCAGCTCGTTGAGACTTTAATAATGTGTCACCTGCGATTTCTTCGGGACCCGGTCGTACTACTACTGGCTCTGTGGTAGCTAAAAACACACACACACCATTGTTAATATATACATGTAATTAATAACACTTAAAGGGACAGACCCTAGTTTTTAAACACTAAGACATGTTTTTCATTACTGGAGCCGGTTTTGATCACTGAAATCAAACATTACTTATACTTTCGTGTTTAGATTATCCATTTCCGTACAATCGAAGTGTTTCTGGTCATCCTGGCGTTCCTAATACCACAAAAATTCATTTTTCATATTTTTAAAAACGCACGTGCGTCTGAGAAGTAACGGTTATGGAGTCGCGTTTTAGTCCATTTTTAAGGGTATTTCAACGTCACAGACTCTTGTTTCACTCTGTTGTATCCAAATTTGTTACAGGTTTGTAAATTAACCAAACTTAGTGTCCATTTTTATGGGTCGAAATTAGGGTCTAGGTGAACAATATGCCTTAGTGTTTAAAAACTAGGTTTTGTCCCTTTAAGCTGCAATCTCGAGTGTATTCATACTATTAAATATTAATAATATAGAATAGATGGTAATCCTTTTCGATATCTTTTGGCAACAATTGCTAATTTAGGTACATGTAGTTTACATATTTATTATTGTTTTAAACAATATTTATTCCGTCTTTTTTATGGCGGTAGGATTGGTCGCCAGTACCTTTTCCCACAAATTTAAACCAGATACATTCATATGGAGTAGGATAACGGACACACATGACTGGTAGTAGCAATGACAATAATAATTGATAATTAATTGAACGTAAAGTGGTCAGTTACTGACTGCAGGTTAAAGAGAAACAGAAACAAGTTTACAAAAAAGTGGAGTGGACAGAGAAACAGAAACAAGTTTACAAAGAAGTGGAGTGGACAGAGAAACAGAAACAAGTTTACAAAGAAGTGGAGTGGACAGAGAAACAGAAAAGAGGAAAAGTTAAAGCTTGTTTTTGTTTAACGACATTGAATTATGTTTGACATTCAATAACCGATAAGTAATAAATCAGTGTGCTCTAGTGGTTTCGTTAAGCAAAACCAAACTTTAACTTTAACTCTGATGATATTTAAGAAATAGAATACTACACTCGTGTCCGTTAAGTACAATGCATCTTATACTTTGCTGTTTAAAAACGTATACAATTCGTTTTAGCTCGTTAAGATACGTTTTAAAACAGGTCACATTTATTTGCAATTTAGAGTAATCAACAGTAGCACATATATAAAGGGTGGAATTTACGAAAGCTATTTATCTGTCAGTCACATGTAATTTCCCCATACAGTCGTGTATATATTATATAGTGATGACCAGACCTAAACGCGGGTGTTTAGTCACGTGAACACGTTTGTCCGCGTTCAGTGCCATGAAAGAAAGAAATGTTTTATTTAACGACGCACTCAACACATTTTATTTACGGTTATAATATGGCGTCAGACACATGGTTAAGGACCACACAGATTTTGAGAGGAAACCCGCTGTCGCCACTACATGGGCTACTCTTTCCGATTAGCAGCAAAGGATCTTTTATTTGCGCTTCCCACAGGCAGGATAGCACAAACCATGGCCTTTGTTGAACCAGTTATGGATCACTGGTCGGTGCAAGTGGTTTACACCTACCCATTGAGCCTTGCGGAGCACTCACTCAGGGTTTGGAGTCGGTATCTGGATTAAAAATCCCATGCCTCGACTGGGATCCGAACCCAGTACCTACCAGCCTGTAGACCGATGGTCTAACCACTACGCCACCGAGGCCGGTCAGTGCCATGAATGCTAAGAAGACACGATATGCGATAATTCTAGTGTAGGCTCTGATTAAAATAAAGACACTTGCACGTGCACCTCGTAGACATGCTAGACACGAGGAAGGAAGGAAATGTTTTATTTAACGACACACTCAACACATTTTATTTTACGGTTATATGGCATCAGACATATGGTTAAGGACCACACAGATATTAAGAAAGGAAACCCGCTGTCGCCACTTCATGGACTACTCTTTTCGATTAGCAATCCTACACATGATTAAAGCATCTGCGGCGAGCACTGTACCGTCTGAGCTAAATTCCACCCATTGTAGCCTGGTCACTGTTTGTCTGTTTGTGCTGCATTTACCTGAGTTGGTTCGCGCACGAGAAGGAATTGGAGGTAGATGTGGCTTAGGTTTTTCCGGAGCTGTCCGCGCTGGAGTTAGACGAGTGTTGTGTTTGGCCAGTCTGATGTCTTCCGCTGTACTGTAAGGTTCTTCCATGTTACCACCGTCTTGTACGATGCCACCCATAGCAATGTAATTAGCTGTTTGCGAATAAACGTCAAAACTAATTAGATACTGTATGTATATAAACGTAAACACTAATTAGATGTTGTCTGTACGTAAACGTAAAAACTAATTAGATATCGTCTGTAAGGAAACGTCAAAACTAATTAGATTGGTGTGTGAGTAACGTAAAAACTATAAATCGGATTAGTTTAAAAAGCCGTCCTACTTTTTGAAGTTACACAGTGGAAAAAAACCTATGTAATACAGACATGACATTCCGCACAAATGGTTCGCAAACAAAAAGTGTTTCAGAAGTGTATTTCGTCCTTGAAAAAGACAATGGGCTGTAGGAAGAGACAATGTTGGTCGTGAACCATTGTTTTTAGTACGTATGTAGGCCTACTGTGATATATGTTGAGTAGGTTCTCACTGATACAGCAGTTTGACGTTTTGTATGACGCCCTATTTTAAAAGTAGCCATGTATCCAGGGACAGATACAGCATCACCTTAAATCACCTAATACAAATATATAGCGAATTATATTAACTAAATATATTAATAAAAATATGTTAATAATTAACTGAATAAAAAGAAAATTAAATCATTTTAAAATAATAATAATAACAGTAAACAAATAAATTAAATAAACAAAAAAATATATTAATTAATAAATTAATAAATTAAAATAAATGCCATGTAACGCTTGAACATCAACATTTAAAATTTAGATAAAAACAATGTCGTTGTGTTAAGTGGCAGGAAGTTGTCTATTACGATGGGTCAAACTGACATTGCATCACTAGTATACTTACTGTACATAGTATACAACATACATTTCCATTTCCAGTTTGGATTTTGAACTTTTAAATTTCTATACAAATACTTACCTTCATTCATTCATTTCAATTATTTTTGTGCTTATATCCAATTAAGGTTCAAGCATGCTCTCCTGGGCACACACCTGAGATATCTGGGCTGTCTGTCCAGGACAAAGGGTTAGTGGTTAGTGAGAGAGAAGTCTGTGTAGTGGCTTTGCACATACACATTGAGTCGTTAAAACTCGCCCCGGGTAGGAGCCGGTACCGGGTTGCGAACCCAGTACCTACCAGTCTTATGTCCGATGGCTTAACCACGACACCACCGAGGCTGGTATATATATACTTTTGTATTATATTTACTTTTTCTCACAACTTAACACTGTGGTTTTACATAATTATTACTTTTTTTTATTTTTTTTTATTTCTAATGTAAATCATATTCATGTACTTATTTTTCTTTGACACCCAATAGCCGATGTGTATTTTTGTACTGGGGTGTCGTTAAACAGTCATTCTTTCATTCGTTTCGATATGTATGTTGTTGTTATTTAGGAGTTTTTATTTGTTTGTTTGTTGTCTTTTGTTTGTTTGTTTGTTGTGTATGTTTGCCTGTCTGTCTGATTATTTTGTTTTGTTTGTTTTCTTTATATGCAGGCTTTGTAAGAATATAAGCATTTAGAATACTTACATTCAATTTGATCGCCATCATTCCCATGTGCCATTCTAATGTACATGTCGCACGTCGTCAAAACGGCCTTCGTTTCCTAATAGGAAAATTAAGACAATTAACAAATGCAGAATATATATATAAAGAGTTAATCCATGCAATGACGATCTTCCACCAAACGATTGCTATTCAAATAAAGAAAGCATTGGTTTATTATATTAAAATGGATTTTGCATCCTGAAGTCTTACGTGGCTTGTTTTAATACATGCAGTTTTGGCCACTCAACGGATTCCTCGAATAACAAGGATGAGGTATAATCACACACAGACGCACATACACAGACAGACACGCACACACAGACACACACACACTCACTCACTCTCTCTCTCTCTCTCTCTCTCTCTCTCTCTCTCTCTCTCTCTCTCTCTCTCTCTCTCTCTCTCTCTCTCACACACACACACACAAACTGACACACGCGCACGCACACACACACACACACACACACACACACACACATGGACACACTCACACGAAAACGCACACACGCGCGCGCGCGTGTAGAGTCGCTTGTATGGCAGGTTTCTCCTGTCACTCACTATACCCACTGTATGGACAAATAGCTGTGGAGTACTATTAAACAAGTATATAGTGTAGTGAAAGGTTTGCTGTTCACTTCCCATCCGTAACATATCACGTGACGAACATAGTCTGAATTTACCTATTGATGTACTTTGATTTTCGTGTTTATATCCAATTGAGGTTCAAGCACGCTGTACTGGGCACACACCTCAGTTATCCGAGGTGTCTGCCCAGGACAGGTGTGATTAATTGTTAGTGGTTAGTGTGAGAGAAATCGGTTTAGCGGCTTTCAAACCTCAAACACTTATAATACAGGGCTCATTAAACGTTTTGGGCCCAATAATTTACCAAGCCTGGTTTTCACTTACATACATTTGCAATTCTTAAACACCTACGTTTAAGAAAAACGGGCTTCGTTAATTAGACCCTTTGTTTTTATTTTATTATTCTTGCAAGTAGTGACTGTAACATTTGTTTTTACTAATGTATACAACTTGCCATGAAATCTCGAATGAACTCCGCTAGCTCATGATGTCCCCTGCTATCTGCCAGCTCTGAAGGATTTAATCCGGAGTTATTTTCTATCTGGAAAGCCACAACCGATCCAGGAACGTCGAGCAACAATGCACAGAATTCCGACAAACCATTAGCAGCAGCAAAATGAAGTAGAGTTGGAATTTCAGCTGCACTTTTAGTTGTTCCTGAAAATTAAAACCCGCTAACTGTAAAGCAGTGTAATCGTTTTATAAGTTTCCATTTATAAAGAAAGAAATGTTTTATTTAACGACGCACTCAACACATTTTAATTACGGTTATATGGCGTCAGACATATGGTTAAGGACCACACAGATATTGAGAGGAAACCCGCTGTCGCCACTTCATGGGCTACTCTTTCCGATTAGCAGCAAGGGATCTTATACGGAAGCACATACCACGGCCTTTGATATACCAGTCGTGGTGCACTGGCTGTGACGAGAAATAGCCCAATGGCCCACCGACAGGGATCGATCCCAGACAGACCGCGCATCGAGCGAGCGTCCATTTATAAAGACAAACAGAAAAAAGTGTCATGTGATTCTATACTAAAAATGTACTTAAGACAAAACAAAAAACCCATCAAAAAAACCCACAACTTAAAACGAAGGCCTGTAGGTTAGACAAGAAGCAAAAATAACGTATCACAAAATAAATAAGATGATTAATATTGTGCATTGCAAGTACTGATTGACGAACAGTTTCCTACCTTCTAATACACAGTTTTGTATTTTTTGAAACAGAAACGTCAAGCTGCCGTCTTCGGACAAACTCCGCTCCATGATGTCTACCAAGGCGTGGTCTAACCCTTCAGTGTCCTTCACCTTGAACACCTGCTGCAGATAGCTGGCACTTTGAAAAGCGCTTTCATGTGGAGACATGTAGTAAAATGGCTGCTGGTGGATTTCCTTTCCATCTTGAAATACTTGGAGTTTGTACGAACCTGGAGGTTTGTCTGCGAAATAAAAAACAACAACAACTAACCACTGATCTACGTACCTTTTCTGTTTTTGACACCGTATGGTAAAAAAGCTGTAATAGCTGATGGTATTTTACTAAAGTGCAATGTCAATGTTGTTGCTTTGCAATGTTATAGTATCAGTATTTTGTAAATAAATGTGGTTACAGTATCATATACATGTACATCACTGACTTAGTACATATTCATGAAAGCATATAACTTTAAACTCAGAATTGTTCGTTTAGGATTCACTTTTGTTGGAAAAGGTAAGTATAAATATACATCTAACAAAACTTCCATCGTATTGTGGCCAAATACTTGTACAGATTAATAATTAAAACTTTTATTAACATGTAACAGTTATCATTATAAGCGTACGTTTGCACCTCGACTGGTTTCCATAGTTAATAAATATGTAGTTGTGGGATATATTAAATAGTAAACAATAAAAATATTAATTTTATAGTGCATAAAATATGATTTATCGTATAAATATAATTAAAATAAATAAAACTAAAACTGAACTGAACTGAACTGAAATTAAACCTAAAACTAAACCAAACCAAACCAAACCAAACACAAACACACACACACACACACACACACACACACACACACACACACACACACACACACACACACAAGCCACTTGACTTACTTGGAGTTTTGAATCGGAATGTATATGGATTCAGAGATTTGGTGTGGAATACTTCTGAGTCTCCTACAAATCCCACCTGCAGCGTACCTTCTAGCGGAGTGGAACAGGCCACAATGACGTGTTCTTTTGCCTGGAATCAAACCGTGAAACGCCATGTGACAACCAAATGTTCAAATGAAACTATTTAATTTTAAGGGACTTTTGACAGAAAATAACACGAACTGCCTCTGGTACAAAGATTGGCGATGTTAAATAGTGAGCGTTATGTTTTTATAGCGAATAGCATTGTTTGTAATCGCGGTTATTTAAATTATTTGTTTAAAGATATAAAACGTCTTATGGATTTATATAGTAAAATGATGTATCTACTATACAAAACATGATTTTTCTTTAAAAATGATAAATAATGCCAATACGGTTGTTGCTGATAGATTTTATTTTTTTAGTATTTTATCTCCCCCCCCCTCTCTCCCCCCCCCCCCCCCCCCCCCCCCCCCCCCCTTATTTATTGGTGGTTATAATGTGTAAAACAATAAATAATAAAACCGAATAAAACCTGGACCGCATTCAACTTATAGAGAATGTTACAAACCCGGTAGACTTTGTTTGGAGATACTTCCTTCACGATGGACGTCTGCTGTGGAGATAAGCGTTCCTTTCTCTTTTTGGGCGTTGGTCTTCTCGTTTGCTGTTCATTTTTGTCAATAATATCGATATACTCCGCCACAATGATCCTGTTTTCCTTCGGATCGTTGGCAATCACGTCACACCTCTTGTCTACTAAAACACCGTAAGTGTCCTTTATGGAATTCTTAAAGTCTTCGACACTGACGTAACACAAAAGTATCGCCAGTGATGTCCCTTGAGAGATGTTGCTCACGAGAGGCAGAAACCACGATGCTTTGTCGAGGATGAACGTCGTCATGTCCGGCGATGTGAGGACGATAACGAGGTAGGAGTTGCGCACGGCCAGCTCTACCTGTGGCGGGTTTTCGTATTCCAGCTCGTCGATGTTGATGCTGTCGATGCTCAGATTCTGTCGCATGTCTTTGGCGAACAGCTTCTTGACATACGTGCACCACTGACTGGCGTCATCGGCGTGCAGGATCGTGCAGTGGGTCTTCATGGTGATGTCTCTTCAATGTACTGAAAACAAGACAGTCGCTGTTGACCATTCCCGACGAGTAGTTTAATATACCGAACATATCAACTGATGCTTTGTTAAAGGCACTGTCCCTGCTTATTACACAGTGTAAAATATGTTTGGCCATTACAGCCTGCTTTTCAATGAACTACTCATGTTTTGAAATTTACTGCTAAAACGTTCATTTCTGGCAAATCTAATAGTTTGTGACCTCACAATTATTCATTGCATGCAAAACAGAAAAATTAAGTACTTTGGGAACATAAATCTATACTTATCGAGCCTTTGGTTTTGGCCGAGGTTGATATAAATTCTTCTTTAAAAATATCCAGGGCACGAATTATCCGCTTATCACATGCCAGTCCATACTATCGTATAATATGATTGTGTCGATAACTGTGTCTAACTACACACAAATTTTATACATTTAGGTGACAGGTTTTTAGCTTAGATGGTGAGAGTCGGAGCTACGTTCCGGGGGTTTGTTGCTATGTTTGGTAGTACATGTAGTAGCAATATGATAAAATAATAGTACTATCAAAGTTATCTTCCCACAGACAGAACGTTTTATATAATTAGTAAGTTTAGTTTTAAAAGTCAGTGCTAAATATATCTATGTTCACTGTCATATGAACTTCCAGCACTTCTCTAGAAATGTTTTTCGAGCTAGCAGAGAGAGAGAGAGAGAGAGAGAGAGAGAGAGAGAGAGAGAGAGAGAGAGAGAGAGAGAGAGAGAGAGAGAGAGAGATAGAGAGAGAGGGTGGGGAGAGGACAAGAAACACATTATAATATATAATTTGCTTCTTGTCTTAATGCATAGGGTACACTAATAGAAACATTTTACACAAGAAATTGTGTTTTACGTAATTGTTTTGTTAAAAGGCTGTTAGAAACAATGGAAGGAAGCAAACTGAACATGGTCTCTTTAATGAACACGACTGGATATGTATGTCGCATGTTATAAGACGGTCACATTACAACATGAGTCACACATCCAATGCGCTCTGTATAGAAATCTACTTTTCTCGTGACATTTATATGTAAATAAGATAACAAATTAGCATATTAAATGCAGACAGACACAGATTTCACACGGTCAAAAGTTTGCAGTGTTCGTCCTATCTTGGGTCATTTGCGTATTAATATACTCCTCACAAATAGTTAATAAAATTTTGAAAAGAAGTATCAATTCACAACAATCTTAAAATGATTTGATGTGCTATTAAAGCTTCACACCCCAGTAAACACATTGCCCATGCATCGAGTTTTAGTGTGTGTGTGTGTGTGTGTCTCTCTCTCTCTCTCTCTCTCTCTCTCTCTCTCTCTCTCTCTCTCTCTCTCTCTCTCTCTCTCTCTCTCTCTCTCTCTCTCCATGACTGATGAGCTGTAATTGCTCTTTGAGTGTGTTTAAGAATAGACACACGTTTGGAGCCCAAGTCGACAAATAAAGGGGAATACCCATACATGTTTACTGTTGGTTCAAGATAGATTGTATTGCAGGTGGCCTACATGGGTAATGATTTGTGGCGTGTTGCCAGGTAAATACTGTTAAGCACGCCTTTCGAGGGCACAATATCTGACCTCGCAAAAGAGTTCTGTCCAAGACAGAAATGTTTAGCTGTCGATTTTTCAATGAATGTAAGCGGATGGCGTTAAGATTCAATCAACTGCTAGGCACCCGTGTGTGACGAGCTAATTTCTCGTTTTGTCAAAGTAGATCGTCCTTACAGATCGTACTATACCAAACAGGTTTCCCCGGGCAACATGTTAACATGTGTGGCTAAACGTACTACATGCAACATATCAAACCATGAACCATAAATAGTAATACTACTACGCATCCCCCCCCCCCCCCCCCCCCCCCCCCCCCGCCGGTATTAACTGAAGAAAGTAGAATCTTTGTCGGTTTGTTTTTGATATATCACGATGATTTTATAGCACTCTATATAGCATACATTTTTTGTTTAAATAAAACTCTCTCTCTCTTTTTTACGCCAAATACTGTCACATTTATCACCAGTAGAAGCACAGTCGGTATTAACAGCTCTATCAAAATATTATGGATCACTTTGACCCGGCCGAATGTTATTTGGTATATTGTTACTTAAAGAGGATTTGTTTTATTTTCTTATTGTAAAATCTATATATATATATATATATATATATATATGTATAATAAAATGTATGAGTGTGCGTCTATCTATCTCTCTCTCTCTCTGTCTCTCTCTCTCCTCTCTCTCTCTCTCTCTCTCTCTCTCTCCCCTCTCTCTCTCTCTCTCTGTCTCTTCTCTCTCTCTCTCTGTGGTGTGTGTGTGTCTTGTCAGTGTGTGTTATTTTGTGTGCTCTCTCCTCTCCACCGGCTCTGAGAGGATCTGTCTCATCTCTCTCTCTCTCTCTCTCTCTCTCTCTGTCAGTGTGTGTGTGTCAGTGTGTGTGGTGTGTCTCTCCTCACGCCTCCCTCTCTCTCTCGTGTCTCTTTCTCTCTCTCTCTCTCTCTCTCTCTCTCCTCTCTCTCTCTAATCTCTCTCTCTCTCTCTCTCTCTCTCTCTCTCTCTTCCCCCCTCTGTGAGTGTGTGTGTGTGTGTGTGTGTGTGTTCTGTAGTGTAGGTATGTGCCTGCGACACGAGACATTTCTACACAGTTGTATGATTGTTCTGACGAGTATAACGTGCATGTACAGTTTATATTGAACAACACACGCACACATCCTATACTTTGGGAGTACAGTGTAGCTAAGTGGTGAAGCCTGCGGTGTGGTGGGTCGAGGGATTTGTCTGTCTCCACAGGCGGATTTGTTCACGTCTTAATACATCAAAGGCCGTGGTATGTATGTCTTCTGTAAGAATGTGAATATAAAATATCCCTTGCTGATGTTGGGTAAGAGTACTCCGCGTGTCCGAAGTGGGTTTCCTATGTGGATCAAGTGTTCAAATTCCCATGTTAGACACCACACAGTCCGACATTAAAATGTGCTGAGGTGTCAACTAATAGTCTTTCCTCACACCAACACATAAGCGTGCGAGACGGGTGGGGGTGGGCAGTGCGCTACTGCCCCTAGTGCTAAAGAAAAATCTCAAATTCGGGCAAAAATTATAGATATTCGGGCAAAATGTGCTAACCTGAGACCTTTATTTCCATCATTCTACCCACAAAATTAGTTGTAATCCATGTACAAATGCGTACCGTAGTGATTCGTTTGCAACCCTATATAGCTGTTTAAATGTTACCCAGATCAACAAACAACATTTAATTGAATGCACGCTCGTAGTTACTGTGTTGAAAGAAAACAACACTGACTTCAATGTTTAGACACTTACCTACTGGACGTCTAGACGATGGTCACCCTACATCCGTCTGCAACACCAATGTAAACAGCAGTACTTCACAGGTGATATGTTGTGTTAACCAGATTTCAACAAACGATTGTGCGTCGATACACTCTAAGTACAAATAGATTGTGATTATCTGCGTGGCACAACTAAAAATAACCAGGAAGTTGACGCAAGCCACCGATTGGTTTTTCAAGGGGAAGTTTTCAGCCGAATAATAGGTCATGTTTTATAGCGATAAATACACTGCCTAACAAAGCATACGAGAAGTGGTCATACCTATATCGATGTACTTGAGATATACATTACAGTATCGTGATATCCTACTTCCTAGTAGACCAGCGAACTGGTCTTAAGGTAGCTGAAAACTAATTCAAATGCATGACATTGTATTTTCTAGATCTTCCGCATTACATTTTATAGATGAGTTGTTTCGTCTTGTTTTTGTTTAGCGACACCACAAGAGCACATTGATTAATTAATCATCTGCTATTGGATGTCAAACATTTGGTAATTCTGACAGATAGGTCATCAGAGGAAACCCGATAAATGTGTGCTAACGCAACAAGGGATCTTTTAATGCACTTTCCCACAGACAGAAAAGCACTAGTTGTGGTGCATTGGTTGGAACGAGACAACCCCCAATCAGATGAATGAGAGCACTCAACCAACTGAGCTAAATCCGCCCTTTATAGAGTAAGCTTTGTGGCGAAAACAGTCTCTCTCTCTCTCTCTCTCTCTCTCTCTCTCTCTCTCTCTCTCTCTCTCTCTCTCTCTCTCTCTCTCTCTCTCTCTCTCTCTCTCTCCTCCCCCTCTCTCTCTTTTTCTATCCTCTCTCTTTATAGAGTAAGCTTTGTGGCGAAAACAATCTCTCTCTCTCTCTCTCTCTCTCTCTCTCTCTCTGTCTGTCTCTTTCTTTCTCTCTGTCTGTCTGTCTGTCTGTCTGTCTGTCTCTCTCTCTGTCTGTCTGTCTGTCTCTTTCTCTCTCTGTCTGTCTGTCTGTCTGTCTCTCTCAGTTTCACTCCATATCACCTTCACTATTCTCTCTCTGTGTCACTCTATATCTATCTCACCTTCCCTGTGTCACTCTATATCTATCTCACCCTCTCTATCCTCTCTCTGTGTCACTCTATATCTTTTTCACCCTCTCTATTCTCTCCCTGTTGTCACTTCTCTGTATCTCTCTCTTTCTTTTTATCTTCTCTCTCACTCTCTCTATCCTCTTTTTCTATCCTCGCTGTGTCACTCTATATCTGTCTCTCTGTCTCTGTCTCTGTCTCTCTCTCTCTCTCTCTCTCTCTCTCTCTCTCTCTCTCTCTCTCTCTCTCTCTCTCTCTCTCTCTCTCTCTCTCTCTCTCTCTCTCTCTCTCTCTCTCTGTGTATCTCTCTTCCAGTCATTAATGCACGTAGGTTCTGGACAAGCAGCCCACATAGTTAGGTTGAGTTCCCAGAACACTATAACGTCCACCTTATACAATCCGATTGAAATCAGCTCTACTGGTCTAGTAATTAACCAGTGGAGCTGATTTTAATCAGATTGCTTATTATATACGCACATACATCATTATTCTGAACAAGTATGGCAAAGTGACTGTTTTAAAAATCTATAATATCGTAAGGGATATAGTAAGTTAGGGCGGGACCTAGCAGGCCCAAGAGGAAAGTTTCCCTTTTTATCTAGAACTTGTCTTTTTTAAAACTGCCCTCTAATTATTTTAGGAAGTGATTTAACCGAGGTTTAGATCTATGTCACCCAGTGGTCAATGTCACAGCAGTAATTCATCGCAGGCCTCTCTTTCTCCTCGCGTCTCACGAGCACAGTGGCAGAACATTGTATGGTCATCATGTCATTTCAACTTATTTTCGTGCTTATATCCAATGAAGGTTCAATAACGTTGTCTCTGGGCACACACCTCAGCTATATGGGCTGTCTGTCCAGGACAGTGGGTTAGTTGTTAATTGTTAGTGGTTAATGACAGAGAAGAGGGTGTAGTGGCCTTACACCTATCCATTGAGTCGTTGAAACTAGCTCTGGGTGGGAGCCGGCACGGGCTGCGAACCCTGTACCTACCAGTCTTATGGCCAATGGCTTAACCATGACGCCACTGAGGCCGGTGTGTGGACATTGACAGTATCACCAGGTGTGTGTTGTTTTGGTTATTATTTAAATGAGGGTGATTTCAACGCAATTTTCTGAATGGCAACATTAGTCATTTTCAAAAAGTGATTTTAAGGATTATTTTAGAAAATGTTACGACCTAGTGTTTTTAGATAAGCTGCAGTCCGATTTTCTGCCATCTGAGTGGAAAGATTGTCTATCTCGTGGGGCATTATGACGAGTTATACAGCACAGCGCGAGTGCTTGGTGGGGTCAGAACTCGAGCCTTTTCTCAAGATGTTGCATCTCTTGACAGATAAATGGACTCAAAGTTAAAACGAATATCCTTCAAGTTGAAGAAGACAAGTAGCAGTAGTCCTATAAACAGAGCCAAAAAAGGACGCTTAGTTTTTGAGTATGTGGTCACAGAAAGGTAACATTTGTCTTGTGGTGAGCATGAAACCATTTGATGACAGCGGATGGCGGATGGCGGATGGCGGATGTTTCAGATTTTAACATTCATAATTCTGTAGCTGTTCCAGCTAGAAATGAGGTGTTCTATACGAATTTCGAAAACTCGAACTCACTGAAACTCGAACTATTTCGTCGAGTTATCTGTATACATGTATTCAAATAAAGTATTGAGCGGTACTCTCATTTTTTAAAAATGGCTGACAGTACTTCCACCAAACCATGATACAGGTGTTTTGAAATAGTGGGCCGTACTTCTACCAAAACATGATACAGGCTTTTTTGAAACAGTGGGCGGTAGGGGCTGTATTTATATCAAAAACAGTGGGCAGTACTTCATTAAAACATTATACAAGTGTTTTGAAACAGAGGGCAGTACTTCATCAAAACATTATACAAGTGTTTTGAAACAGTGGTCAGTACTTCATTAAAACATTATACAAGTGTTTTGAAACAGTGGGCAGTACTTCATTAAAACATTATACAAGTGTTTTGACATAAAGGGCAGTACTTCATTAAAACATTATACAAGTGTTCTGACATAAAGGGCAGTACTTCATTAAAACATTATACAAGTGTTTTGACATAAAGGGCAGTACTTAATTAAAACATACAAGTGTTTTGACATAAAGGGCAGTACTTCATTAAAACATTATACAAGTGTTTTGACATAAAGGGCAATACTTCACTAAAACATTATACACATGTTTTGACATAAAGGGCAGTCTCTCAAACATAATACAAGTGTTTTGAAACAGTGGGCAGTACTTCCAGCAAAACATAATACAACTGTTAAGGAACAGCAGGTTGCATTACACGCACGTCATAATTGTAGAAAGTTTACCGAATAGATCCGTTTCGACACGAAAGATCAAACTCGTATACCTGGACTTATGAAGCATAAATGTAAAACATATTGAATGTGTTTAAACACTAACAGCATAGCGTTATATAAGTTTGTCGTGAATGACCGTTTTGATCATGTTTTTAATTAATTGGTATCTCTGTATCATGACGTAGCGTTTGGAATTGTGGTAGCCCTGTTCCATTTGAATGATGAGATCACGAATTATTGAACATTTTCGCCGGCTTTCCTTGATCTGTTCCTGCATTCTGCGATTTTCTGCCACTATATCTTCTTTTTCCAATTCTGAAAATAAAAAACAGAAATGACATTTCCACTTTAAAAACCCCTTCTAATTCCAGATATTTGGTATTTTCTACCACTATATCTTCTTTTTCCAATTCTGAAAATATAAAACAAAATTGACATTTACATTTATCCTAATGCAGCAAGGGATCTTTTATATGCACTTTCCCACAGACAGGAAAGCACATGCCACAGCCTTTGACCAGTTATGGTGCACCGGTTGGAACGAAAAAAAACCCAACATCAATCAGTTGAATGGATCCACCGAGGTGGTACGATCACGCGACGCAAGCGCCCCAAGAGAGCACTCAGCCGACTGAGCTAAATCCTGCCCCTATACAGTATGTAGTCAAATATTAAGTTGTGACAGGTACGTGCGTATGTATGTATGTATGTATGTATGTATGTATGTACGTACGTATGTATTTTTATATTTTGAATATCTCTATTGTCATTCCCAGTCTGGAGCTCCACGCGGTAAGACGTGTTTGTTTCGCGTGTGCACACTGCACGTGCTTTCGTGTGCTCGACTTGGGGGTCCTTCATTTCGTTGTTTTTGTCAGCGAAATGAAGTTTTGTACTGGGATGTATGCGGCCATTGGAACTGATTGAACGCTGGAACGCTTCTCGTTTCGACAGCCTGCACCACCAGGTTGGATTCTTTTTTAGCGAGATTCCTTGCCTCCACGTCATTTCTCCGTCTGACTGTCGACTTCGTTTTTTTTCGTGACTCGTATGACGGCCATTCTGCAGAACGCCACGGTTGTTCGCGTTTAGTCTCTACATGTCCGAGCCTGTCCTAGCAGCAATGGAAGATTGACCGCCCCACTCTAAGAAGAAATAGGAAGCGGGGTCGGCCCCTACTACTCTTTTCTAGACTTTATTTGCTTTATAGTGATACCATCTCGTATCCTCCGGAGTCGGGCCCGTCCGCACCACTATACCAACCCATGACGACTGGACTATACCCTAGTCTGATACTCTCTCTCGTTCAGACGGATCCGGCTTCTCAAGATCTGTATTTCAGCACAGCACTACACCTTCAACGTCTATCGACTGTCAATCTAGGGGTTTTCTTGACGGGATGCAACCCATCTCGTCCCTATAAGCTGTGCACCCAAACGGCCTTAACGAGGCCACCCACGTGGACATATCGATCGGACTTTAAACTTTTAGATCTGCGTTCAAAATTTTATGTCGAAATTACTTCTTTTTAAAAAATATTATTAAATAGTCCGATCCTCTCTTCTTTCTCTTATTTAATTTTGGACTGTCCTTCTAAAATGCTCCAAATTATATAAATATTCGGCCGAGCAGTCAATTCTTTTTTACTTTTGGCCTGTAACCTTTTTATTATTTTTTATTTATTCTATTAACTTTTTTACTAATTGCTATTTTCAAAATTCTGCCCATTTTCACCGTGTTATCGGAGGTCGGACTCGGGATGGGCGTGTTCGAAACCCTAGTGGTATATGGGCACGTTAAACTAGTTATCATCATCTCTATTGTATGTATGTCGGGTTTTGACTTAAACATACATATATTCAATGACGCACTGGCACAGGGGATATTAAAATCCTTTATTGCCTTCACAAATTTCCTCATGCCGTTACCGAGACCCGAACCTGTGGCACCCAATCGCCCGCAATTGTTGGGCCGGAACGCTACCAATCAGACCACCTACGTTCCACAAAAATAGAACGATCGTTAGTCGACCATATTCGTACCGGTCCAACAACCACGCGGTTCTAAGGCCCCATGGCTTGGCAACGTTTGACCTACATGCGTATGTACGTATGTATGTATGTATGTACGTATGTACGTATGTATGCACGTACGTATGTATTGATGTATGAATATCTATATATTGTATGTATGTCGAGGTTGACTATTACATACATAGATATTAACGCACTGGCGCAGGGGATAATTAAATCCTTTCTGGCCTCACAAATTGTCCCATGCCGTTGCTGGGACTCGAACCTGTGGCACCGATTCGCCCGCAAATTGCAAGACTAACCACAATAAGCTCCGAGCTATCGAAGCGTACGTATGTATGTATGTATGTACGCACGTGACTCTGTGTGCGTGTGTGTGTGTGTGTGTGTGTTTATATATATATATATGTGTGTGTGTGTGTGTATGTATGGATGTATACGTATATGTTTGTGTGTGTGTGTGTGTGTGTGTACGTGTGTGTGTGTGTGTATGCATGTATACGTATGTGTGTGTACTATGTATGTATGTTTACATCTGTGTGTTTGTTCATATCGTATGTATTGTCTTTAGATGAAATCAAATGAGATGTACAGAGAACATTAATATTTACCGCTGACACCATGTCTAAATGAAAACATTATATTAATAATTACATGCGAGCTTTAAAACTGACGGTAATTCAGGAAATAGCATGCACCATTCTAGATCTGTGGCTGCTGATTTCCATACACAATATCAGTGGTGGTCGTGTAGCATTAGCACATAGAGTGGTACTCGTGTAATAACGTGTGTTGTATGGCTCTTCAAATATATCGAGATTTATCATAACCAACCACTGGCGATTTTATATTGGGGGACCCACGTTGAGGGGGGGGGGGTGGGGTGGGGGAGGCAACCCACACTATGTACGTATGTATGTATGATTTTATATTGGGGGACCCACGTTGGGGGGGGGGGGGGGCAACCCACACTATGTACGTATTGATGTATGTATGATTTTATATTGGGGGACCCACGTTGATTCCCAGACGTGGCAAAGGTTAACAGTTGCTGTTATTTCAGCATATTCTGTTCGGCATGATTCCCAGACGTGGCAAAGGTTAACAGTTGCTGTTATTTCAGCATATTCTGTTCGGCATGATTCCCAGACGTGGCAAAGGTTAACAGTTGCTGTTATTTCAGCATATTCTGTTCGGCATGATTCCCAGACGTGGCAAAGGTTAACAGTTGCTGTTATTTCAGCATATTCAGTTTCGCATTGACACTTTGTCTGAACGAGTTCTTCTGTATTGTTAGTTTCGTCAGGAAAATTCGTGATTATAAAAAAAAGTCATAAAGTATCGGTACCATAAGAACTATGATCAAACCGTACACTGATGCCGTATTCCACCGCTTACTACACTAAACACTCTGCACGATGCCCGTCATTAAGTAGTAACTGATGCCAACATGATACGTGTCACGGAAACCAATCTAGTGCTGGCATCTGTACTGCAAGCGTAATGGTGTTGCCCTGACCTTGCGGTGCTTTATCGAACAGAGGCTGTTTGATACTCGACATTCTGTCATAGAGCTGTGTCGAGAATAACGCCTTTACGAAATATTACCATCACTATTAACAAGTATCACACATGTTTAGAGAGTGAATTTCGAGAGGCATTTTGTGCGAAATAAAATCATTCAACTGAACGCATTACCATAGACGCATGCAGAATATGATCGCAAGGAAAATAAAGAAATATTTGTAACATCACCATAGGCGTAGGGGCGCCCATTTTTATAGGGGTGGGGGTGGGGGTGGGGGCAGGCTGGGTTTTGCCCGAATTAAACGAAAATGCCCGAATCCGCATGACAACATTTATTCATATTAGCATTACTACCAAACAGCTACATGTATATAGGGTTGCAACCGAATCACTGCGCATTTTTACATGGATTATAACTAATTGTGAGGGTAGAATGATGGAAATACATGGTAACAAGGGCTATAATGTTTGTCCGAATTTGAGGTTTTGCTCCAGAACTAAGGGGCAGTTGCACCCAAAGCCCCCCCCCCCCCCCTCCTCCCCCCGTCTCGTACGCTTATGAACATCACCTCAACACATTTTAAACTATGACTATTTGGTTTCTAAAATATGGTTATTTCGACTTTTGGTCGACAGAAAAAGACCCAGTCACCTCAGGCGAGAGCTCTACAGAAAAGAAATAATATATAGGAAAGATGAAATAAGACTCCCAAAATATCTCATGGAAACAGAAAAAACACCCTCGTGTTTTTTTTAGTGTTTGGTAATGACGTTCATTGTTACATTTAGCATGTGTCAAACTAAACAAGAACTCCTTCAGTTACGATATAACAAATACTTGACACTAAAATAGTGGAATAAAGCCGGGAGGCAATGCAGTAGTGGTGTACTTCAGTGCGGCGAACTTGGGGCTCGACAAAACATTCTGCCTTGGATAGCACGAGTGTACAGCGTTAGTTTTAGACGTGGGTTATATATATATATATATATATATATATATATATATATATATATATATATATATATATATATATATATAAACCCCAACTAAAATTATATATATATATATATTATATTATTAGAAAATAGAACGTTAAATCTTCTCTTTCATCTGTTTTTTAATAAGCCCTTTTGCGAAATGCACATCGTGTTTGACATACGTTGATTAGTACATGTTCTACTAGTAAACTAGACACACGCCTTTCCAACTGAACACTGCGAAAATACACGAATACTGGCTACGATAAGATCAAACCTTTTATGATGGTAATGTTAGGTTTGGGAAGCCCTAAATCACTATCGTCCAAGCAGGGATTTATGCTGGGAGGGGGGGGGGGGGGTCTAGACTGTGTATGCGATGTTTAGGGGTGGGTGGGTAGAGTCATGCTCTCTCAGAAAATATTATGTAAAGAAAACAAACAAAAATCGCTTGAGTAAGGGATTTTAACTAAAAAAAACAACTTAAAAACCTCAACCCTACACACGCGTTTGCATGCTAATTATAAAGCCGCTAAACTTATTTTTCAGAAACTAAATAATTTTCGGCTATTACAGGGTTAAAAAAAATATATATTGGTACCGTTTGCGCACACATAGTCACAATACTTATAACTTCTTACTGACATGATCAGCTTTATCAAATCTGTGGCTTCCCATCGTCCTGCTTTTGTTGAGACTTAAAATGCATTTTATATACAACAGAAAAGGTACCGACCTCTAAAACGAGGGTGGTGGCCGTAACTCTTAAACATTTAACCAAAATCATAGTTATGACTAAATCTGCAATGTCCTACTTTTTACTCCTTTTTTCATGCCTATATCCAATTAAGGTTCAAGCACACTGTCCTGGGCACAAACACCTGAGCTATCTGGGATGTCTGTCCAGGACAGAGGGTTAGTTGTTAGTTGTTAGTGGTTATTGATAGAGAAGAGGGTGTAGTGGCCTTACACCTACCCATTGAGTCGTTAAAATTGGCTATGATAAACAGGAAATGTTTTTTATTTAACGACGCACTCAACACATTTTATTTACAGTTATATGGTGTCGGACATATGGTTAAGGACCACACAGATATTGTGGGAGGAAACCCGCTGTCGCCAGTTCATGGGCTACTCTTTTCGATTAGAAGCAAGGGATCCTTTATATGCACCATCCCATAGACAGGATAGCACATACCACGACCTTTGATATACCAGCCGTGGTGCACTGGCTGGAGCGGATGATAAACAGGGACAATTACTGATAAAAAATACACTTACTGGCTATAATAAACAAAGAGACTTATTGTCTATGATAAACAGAGACACTGCAAAAGAAAATACACTTACTGGCTATAATAAACAAAGAGACTTATTGTCTATGATAAACACAGATGCTAATTGGCTATGATAAACAGTCACTGACTGTCTGTAATAACGAAAAAGAAGGAAATGTTTTATTTAATGACACACTCAACACATTTTATTTACAGTTATATGGCGTTGGACATATGGTTAAGGACCACACATATATTGAGAGAGGAAACCCGCTGTCGCCATTTCATGGGCTATTCTTTTCGATTAGTAGCAAGGAATCTTTTATATGCACCATCCCACAGACAGGATAGTACATACCACGGCCTTTGTTACACCAGCCGTGGAGCACTGGCTGGAACGAGAAATAGCCCAATGGGCTCACCGACGGGAATCGATCCTAGATCGATCGCGCATCGGGCGAGCGCTGTACCACTATAAAGAAAAGACACTTACTGGCTATTCGTTCTCCTCGTCTCTTTTGGCTCTCCATTTGTTGTGCATATTCTTTGCACCCTTGCATGATGCCGACCACCCTCTGCGTGGATCCCTTCTGGTCGGGGTCTAGGTGGAGATGGAGAACCGTCCTCTTTATCATGCCCTTCAGTCGCTTGTACCTGCGGACAGGGTCGAACTCCTTCGAGTCCTCGTACTCTCTGCCCAGCTGGTCGACGATCTGCTTCAGTTTCTTGTACTCCCTTTGCACGACATCTAGCTCTGTCGCCAAGTGTTCGTTTTCTCTCCGCACCTCCTCCCGTGACACCCGGTCCGCCACTGATGTTGCTAGAATAGACGATAGACTCATTATTCCAAGCGACACCTTCAAGCGAGGGGAGACAGTAATTCTTGAATTGACAAAAACAACGATGAAAATCCCTGTATTTGAAATGGGTCAATGTTCATTCTTACCAAGTAGCTGTTTTATGTTTAATTATGCGCTCAGTGGAATGCAATACACAGTATCGATGTTTCGAGAATACTTAGTATAATATTATTCAACAGACGACACCAAAGGTCAGTACACTGGCGAAGCAAGGAGACGCCATTTTCATGCCCAGTTGCTTGAATTCGTTGAGATATTCTTTTCAAGAAGAGCTGAACAGTGATCGATTGAGAATGACATCCGACATCACAGCATTAATAGATCAAGCCATAAACATATGAGCTGATAATGCATCACATCACGTTCACTGTCAAATTTTATCTGTAATCGTCGTCCCATAGCAACATTAAGAGAACTACTACTGACAGCCCACAAGGTACGTCTTCAGAAAGACGCTACTTGCATACCGGATTCATTCTGTTTGTTTAAACAGACACCAACAGCACAACCCGAGCACAAGTTTAGACTCAACCTGCAGCAGAATACTAATCTAACACGGTTTGCTAGATGCTGTCAGTTAGCGAGTTGGTTCAAATCGGTGTGATAAACGACAAAACAGATGTTTTTTATTGATTCAAATCAATATGCAGCTCCAAGCTGGTTAATAAAATAAACCCGTGAAAATACAAGTTAGCACAGCATCCTAATATAATGATACATTGACTTAGACTTGTATTTTAGGACACCATGATATTTGCAAGAATATAAATTGTATAGATTTTAATGACTTCTTTTCAATTACGCTCGACAAGAGAAAGTCTATCGACTGCAATACGAGAACTGTCTGGAATGTCACAAACATCAGAGGACCACTGCCACACGCAGTTGTCGTAGACTACAATAGCCATCAACATTGTATTGCACATAAATCATCATTTAATTCATGAAGTAAAAAAACACCAAAAAAACAGCGCTGATTAAAACCTTTGAAATCCACGCTCGAAACGCCATTTATGAATGAGATGGGTGGTTTTAACAGGGTATTTAGAGAACGTGGCATTATAATATAGTAGGCAAAAAGTCGAAAAGAAATTTGAGAAAATTTGTATTTATATAAGCTGCAAAATGATGTGGGAAAGATTGAGTCATCACAGGTATGAGTATCACGCCTCTACACTACACCACCGCCACCACCCCCACCCTGCCATCACATCACCTTCTCGTTCTAAAAACAGAACATTAGAAAATACTTTATTGACATTGACTTATTTTGTGTGCTGAATTAACAATAGTAATCAACTGTGTTTCAACAGCGTGTCAAAAATAAAAATATAATAAGAAACGAAAATTAATAAATATCAAAGGAAAATCAGAAACATCTGAGTTACGCCAACAGCGCTTTGGTGGATATTTATATTTCTTATCTTTAAAATGTCATCTTTAGTGTCTCAATCAATAGAAAAAAGTGCTGGCAATGTGATTTTAGCATTATAATATATTGAAATCATATTCTCTCTCTCTCTCTCTCTCTCTCTCTCTTCGTCTTATAAATATCATAGTAAGCAAAAACATATTTAAACAGCATATTTTGTTTAGATACTATTGTTTAAATATGTACTTTGTAAGGCAGTGACCACGGCTCCCCAACCTGTTCACTGCCTATGTTCTGGGAGCAATAAATCTTTAAAAAAAAAAGAGAAAAAAAAAGTCCCAACACTGAATTGTATAAACACTCCTTCAGATATTCTCTCTCTCTCTCTCTCTCTCTCTCTCTCTCTCTCTCTCTCTCTCTCTCTCTCTCTCTCTCTCTCTCTCTCTCTCTCTCTCTCTCTCTCTCTCTCTCTCTGTGTCTAAAACAAACTCAAAGTTAAATTGTCAAAATTATGTTTCTGTCTATTCAGACCATTCATACGTGGAAATCAATTTCGGCAGGTCAGTCTCGCGGGATGAGACGACGAACTCGACAATTAAAGAAATCATGAAATACGTCTCTGAAGGACACCATAACATGCTCATTCTGTTTAGCCGCGATCACATTTATCCGTTTTCTTTGTTCCGCTCCCGCACACGTTATCCGTCGTCCGTTGTCCGTTTTGTACGAACACACCTGTCGTGTGTTTTAGCAAGATCGCATGCTAACAATTGCCGCACGACAACGTAACAATGCAAATACTTTATTTCAACGTGTGTTGTAGGCACAAACACAATATCCATAATTATTTAACATGTTGAAATTTCTACAACTCGGCTACAACACTGCTGATGATGCAGGTGATGTATTGTTACGGTACTGGTAGAGAAAAAGATGAAACAAGAAGATAAAGAGGTTGATTAGAAGATGGTGGATATACCATATCAATATGAAGCGCAGTGACCACAGATATTATCACAGACTTGTTATACAACTACAAATGGATGGATATAGATTCCACCAGTACTTTAGAATGGGAAGAGAACAGTTTGCACAAATTGTATACTTAGTCCACCTGTTTGTAAAATCCGAGATCTACCCCTGCATTATTCATATCTCATCATTATATACAAATACATGTGTCAGAATTATTACTGCTTTGACGATCCCTTCGTTAAAAATAAACAATGAATAAACGAATTGTTTCATCAGCAATTTTATTAAAAATTTAAAAGGCTACTGGCAGTGCTAGCTTGTGTCGTTTCATCTTGGCTAGTGTTGATCGGTTATTGGGTGGTAGTGTAGGTGCTGGAGAAAGACACCTGCAAATTGCTGTGGGTTTGGAAGGTGGCTGGGTATTGACAATTGCTGTGTTCACTTTGCAAATTTAACTTGCAGTGAAATGGGCTTGTGGGACAACGGATATTGATAGGAAATTGCTTTGTATACAACACTTTCATTATTTTGATATTTGCTTCTAAACAAGACTTTTCTGGTAAGCGTTTCATTTGATTAATACAAGATTTCATAAATAAAGAGTCTGCGTCTTCTTTTTGTTGTACATTTTAACGAAAATATTCAGATACAAAATTAATGTGATGAAAGCATTTATTTGAAAGAAAGAAAGAAATGTTTTATTTAACGACGCACTCAACACATTTTATTTACAGTTATATGGCGTCAGACATATGGTTAAGGACCACACAGATTTTGAGAGGAAACCCGCTGTCGCCACTACATGGGCTACTCTTCCGATTAGCAGCAAGGGATGTTTTATTTGCGCTTCCCACAGGCAGGATAGCACAAACCATGGCCTTTGTTGAACCAGTTATGGATCACTGGTCGGTGCAAGTGGTTTACACCTACTCATTGAGCCTTGCGGAGCACTCACTCAGGGTTTGGAGTCGGTATCTGGATTAAAAATCCCATGCCTCGACTGGGATCCGAACCCAGTACCTTCCAGCCTGTAGACCGATGGCCTGCCATGACGCCACCGAGGCCGGTTCATTTATTTGAAGTTCAAGACCAACAACCTACATAACTATATAACTTACCAAACTACACATTTCACCAGTAAACGACCTTCACACAATAACGTGTTCGTATTTATAGCACATTAATTAGAAATAGATGATAGGCATTGGTCAATATTATTAACTCATCATTTCATCATGAAATTCATTGAATACTGTGACTTCACGTGTGTATGTATCCAGTGGAATAGCCAGAGGTTTGGAACGCGGGGCCAACCCCATAGTCCCGTTTGTTATATTTCATTTTATAAATATGCCCGCCAGAAAGCCTCAATAGCACCTACTCGGGTGGGGTTTGTTTGCCCCAACCCCACCCCCCACCCCTACGTCAGTGATTTTATTTACATTGGAGGGAAAATCAAACATCTATGATATATAAAAGTCACTTGCTAAAACACGTTTCATATAATTAGGCCTATATCTATGAAGGGTTGTACACCGAAATTAGGAAACACCCGAATATTACGTCACATTGTGAGAATCCTTATCCACATCCATTGTCCGATTCAGGCAAAATCGGTCCTATAACGATTTGTGTGGACAGGTGTAAATGTGCGGATACGGAGGCGGACAGGTCTGTTCGCACTAATTGATTTCAATACTATCGAACTTAGCGGACAACGTGTGCGGAAGCTGGAGTGGACGAAAACAACGGACAACGTGTGCGGAAGCTGGAGTGGACGAAAACAACGGACAACGTGTGCGGAAGCTGGAGTGGACGAAAACAACGGACAACGTGTGCGGAAGCTGGAGTGGACGAAAACAACGGACAACGTGTGCGGAAGCTGGAGTGGACGAAAACAACGGACAACGTGTGCGGAAGCTGGAGTGGACGAAAACAACGGACAAATGTGTTCGCGGCTTTACGCTTAATGTATGTCAGTCAAAATATTGCTGGAAGTTTACCATGTATCTGTTAATCTAGTTAAAGGATAATACTAAGAACTAATTAGCATGGACAGCTCTCCGACAGTTTCACAGTGCCCTTTCTTGTTACCGTATCACCTTGCATGTCCTTCAGGTCTACGCTTATGATGTTGAAAAACAAATACCAGCAACTGATCGATCCTAATTAAAACGTAGAAGAGAAAACTGCAATGAACCACACAGAGTGTGTATCCAGGGCAGGGTCTTTTTTGAAAATCTATTACTACATATAACACAAATACATAACACACGACGGGGGGGGGGGGGGGGGGGGGGGGGGGGGAATTGAAGATCTTCCACGCATTTCGTAACCATCGCGAATGGGATACTTATTAACCTTCCCCTTTTAATGTGTTGTCCGTCATTATCGGCTTGTTGCACTATTATGATTTCCATAGAGATATCTTTTCTGTAATATATATATATATATATATATGTGTGTGTGTGTGTGTGTGTGTGTGTGTATATATATGTATGTATGTATGTATGTATGTATATATATATATATATATATATATATATATATATATATAATATATATATATATTGGGTGCGTGTAACTTTGATTGAACTGTGACTGAACTGGGTACGATGTCATTTAGACGTAATTTGTATGTATCTACTGTTTTATTTTAGTAGTATTCACACTAATGCTAGCTGGGATAGTTAAAGTTTGTTTTATTTAACAACACAGCTAGAGCGCATTGATTTGTTAATCATCGGTTATTGGACGTCAAACATTTGGTAATTTTGACATACAAACTGAAAAAGAAAACTCGCTACATGTTTGTATTAGTAGCAAGGGATTTGATGCATCATCCCATAACAGAATAGTACATACCACGGACACCATAGTCACGGCGGAAGCAAGTAGATATGGGGGAGGGTACTGACTGAGATTGAGGGAGTAAAGCAAAGTTCTAAGGAGTTGGGGGGGATGCGCCCCCGTAAATTTTTGAAAACTAGATGTCCTGAAATGCAATTTCCTACATTCTACAAGTAAAGTTCATCTTTGCCTTAAGATTCACATCAAGGGGAGCGGGGTATGCGCCCCCGTAAATGTTTGAAAACTAGATGTCCTGAAATACAATTTTCTGCATTCTACAAGTAAAATTCATCTCTGCCTTAAGATTTACTACCAAGGGGAGGGGTGGGTGGGTGGGTGGGTCTTGGGGGAGTGTCTAGAATGCTCAGCCGTGCCTGCACCACAGCCTTTGATGTACCAGTCGCGGTGCACTGGCTGAAACCAGAAATAGCCTAATGGGCCCACCGACTGGCATCAAACGAGCGATTTACCACTGTGCTACATCCTGCCCTAGCTGTGATAGATGACGTTTTATACACATGTCATTATATCTTTGTAAATCGCTGTGGTATTTCCACTCGAATATCGACTCATTCAGGCCACGTCCACGTCACACCTTTGTGGCTGTAGATGCAAAATGAAGGCCTATACAGTGGACGCCATTTAAAGACTGGCATATGCCGCTAGGATATCTTAAGACATGAACCACTTAATTTAGTTATCCTACAGTCTTAAATAATTCGAAAAATTAATTAAATGAACCATTTTATTATACAACTTTACCGTTTTCTAGAGTAGTAGCACGTGTTGTATTTTTTAATCGCCTACTTATAGCCTATCTATACACCAAAACAAAATAGTTCTCAAATAGCAATTATTTAAAAAAAAAATTAAATTGTATTCGAAACGTTTCTAAAAAATCAAAACCACAAACTGGAAATAAAATAATAAGTAATATTTAACATACACCGTCCCCTTGCTTATGATAACTAGTGTAAACGTAGTTCTGTCCCAAAAAACTATATTTTGGTCATTGATCGAAAATATAGAAATGTATCAAGTCATCACATCTTGCCACTATAAGCACAGAACTAATTGTAAACTGGATGATATGAATACCAATTCTTGTTTACTGACTTCTCTGCGCTCAGACCGGCCTCGGTGGCGTCGTGGTAGGCCATCGGTCTACAGGCTGGTAGGTACTGGGTTCGGATCCCAGTCGAGGCATGGGATTTTTAATCCAGATACCGACTCCAAACCCTGAGTGAGTGCTCCGCAAGGCTCAATGGGTAGGTGTAAACCACTTGCACCGACCAGTGATCCATAACTGGTTCAACAAAGGCCATGGTTTGTGCTATCCTGCCTGTGGGAAGTGCAAATAAAAGATTCCTTGCTGCTAATCGGAAGAGTAGCCCATGTAGTGGCGACAGCGGATTTCCTCTCAAAATCTGTGTGGTCCTTAACCATATGTCTGACGCCATATAACCGTAAATAAAATGTGTTGAGTGCGTCGTTAAATAAAACATTTCCTTCTCTGCGTTCAGCGACGGCGAGCTCCACTAACGTTCGCGAACTCTCTGATAGGAAATAATTAATTGAAAATAAACGTTTTAACGGTATTTTGAATGTATTATACAAATATATATATAAGATTGCGTTACAAAATATACATGTTCCAAGTGTTTTACAGTAATAATTACAATACATATAGAATTTATCAGTTACATATGGGGCCTAAGGAACAAGATATCTTGGGGGAGTGGGAAAGGGTACATGTTTGCTGCCCCCCCCCCCCCCCCCCCCCCCCCCCCCCCTTCTCGGTTTCTAAGGTCCTGAGTATAGGCCGGTTTTACATTATTTTACGTTTGATGATTAGAAACGATTATAGACTGCATTATTTGAAAAACGTCATTGGTTAAACTTTCGGGGTCTTATCAAATTCGCAGTTTCATTCATATAATTACAAGAAAGGTATTAAGAGCAAGAACGACAAAACTTGTACATGAATTATTATATTTACCTTCCAGTGTAATGCTGTCGTAACTCACCAGTCAGTAAATCTAACGTCGGAGGTGGAGGGTGACAGGGGGCAGTGGCCCCTAATTCTGAAGATTATGTATTGCTCTATAGTCCAGGGCCAGTTGTAATTCCATAGGAATTTAATAAAGAAAGTTGGCAACATGTATCATTTTAAAGCTTATTACAGTAGCATCCTGAGAAGCTTTGGTGCCATTTTTCCGCCAAATATTTTCAAGGTCATATCTCAAGGTCAAGGTCATAGCACCAAAAATGCTGCATTTTGCATACATTTTCATATATTTACACTGTTTTACTGTATTTTGAGGAATTCTGGTTGTGACTGGTGCATATATTGTATGTTAAATAATAAGACTTTAACCATAGTATTACAATTACACAGTCTCAGGAAATACAGATTTTGGAGGGGCGTACAATCCCGTACGCCTGTCAAAAAACAGCGTAACGAATTTATTACCTTTTAGATCTTTGTTTTATAATTAAACTAAAATTACTAAAATTTTAAATAAAGTACACACACATTTTGAGTTTGAGTTTAATAACATAACATAACATCAAATTCCTAAAAAAAATATTGGATTTTTTGTTAACAAATAACTATGCAAGGTATTACTGCTTTTTTGTTAGCTGTTTGGATATTAAAAGTGTCAACAAGGATTCTGGGTGGTTTTACCCTACAATCATTTCGAACCCTGTGTTTTGCAAAAGGAGACAACTCTTAGCGCCTTATTATCTTGCGTGTTTTAAACGTTTATGATTATGTTGTAATCGTATAGGGAAAACAAAATTGAACACCCGTAGCCAAACAAAAATATTTGTCGTGTTGTACTAATTTGTATAACGTGTAAAAAAGCATGTCAAGTTATTATTTAAAATATGTTCGTGATAATTAGCCAAAGTTCTAACGGTAACTGATTACGCACTGCTATATTCTAGCATTAGCTTTTAATACGCGAAAAACTACAGTCTAGCACATTTTTGGCCAAACATGCTCAAGAGATCTTCAAATAAACAGTAAAAATTAAATTTACTGAATTGTGGTATTCCCATTCATAATGAATTCAAGACTTTTCACAAATTTAATCAGTGAGGCGTGTGGAAGAAAATTTCGTCGGTCTCATCCGTTTGTATTTTTGTACAATCAGTCAGAAAATTCTGCATTTTCCCGCAAATCCTGTATTTTTGTGGTATGCATTGGCTATTGACCAATCTAAACGCATGAAATTTATCTAAAAGGTAATAAGAAGCTGTATGTAGTCAAAACGTATCAAATGGGAAACAAGTATACAGTAATATACAGAATGAAAGTGTGTTGGGGAGCACAAATTAGACATTCTTTCCACATACGTACACGTACCTATGGTTATTAAGTGTACAGTATTTGAAGAAACGTGTCTCTTTAGTCAAAATTATAATCTTAATAGTCTTTATTTTCTTTCAAGTTATTATGCTGCCTCAAGTTTAAATTTTATTTGCGGTTATAATTATGGCATCGAACATATGACTAAGGACAACACAAATGATAAGAAAGAAAACTTTCTTCTGCCACGCAGTGGACTACTCCTTTCTATTAGCAGCAAGGGATCTTTTATATGCACCATCCCACAGACAAGATAGCTCACACCACAGCCTTTGTTATACAAAGTGTGGAGCACTGGCCGGCATTTAATGAAAATGAAGCATTTTACGGTAGATTTATGTACATAAGTAAATACATTATGTATTATTAAGACAGGATTATCAGTAGGCGAGCAAAAAACTTCATCAAACAAGAAAAAATAGCAGAAACACAGTTATTGTTTTTACTATCACAATATCAATTATTACACTTATTACACATCGCCAAGTTATTTAAAATGTGTAGTTGGTGAATTTGGCGAGTGCCACAGCTAGCTCTGTAAGTTCAGTCAATATGTACATGTTTTTCTTGGACTGATTCTGCTATCAAACATATGAAGCTGTATTTAACCATTCTTGACCTTTGTCCCTGACATGTGACCTTGAAGACCAGAATAATGGATATGTGTAAATATGCTGGTATAAACATAAATACATTATATATTATTAATTTCACTTAATATGTACTTGGGGTTTTGGTGGGGGGTTTTTTTAAATTGATTTAGTTATCAAACCTATAAAGCTATATTTAACAATTCTGGACTTTTGACCCTGACATGTGACCTTAAAGTTGTCAGAAAAAAATGGATATATGTAAATATGTTAGGATAGAAGTGAATACATTATGTATGATTAATTTCACACAATATGTACGTTTTTCTTGGACTGATTCAGTTATCAAACCTCTGAAACTGAATTTACAATTCTTGACCTTTGACCGTGACATGTGACCTTCAAACTGTCAGAAAAAAATGGCACCAAACATTTTTAAAATCTTCAAGACCTAAGCTTCAAAATGGTGTATGTTGCCTGCTTTCTTTCTTAAATTCCCACGAGAGATTATATGTTGACAACTGGCCCTGGACTACTACCTCTAGCCCAGTTAAAAGGTGAATTAATATATACCCCGACACTACTTATGAAATCGCTTGCAGTACTGTCAATAATGATACATAACGATAACCTTGTGATTTGTAATTATCAAAACCGATATATATAATATCACAGATGTCAATTTGATTCATTCTACACCACTTATGTCAATTTGATTCACTCTACACTACTGATGTCAGTTTGATTCAATCTACATCACTTATGTCAGTTTGATTCATTCTACATAACTGATGTCAATTTGATTCATTCTACACCGCTGATGTCAATTTGATTCATTCTACACCACTTATGTCAATTTGAGATATTCATACCGTGAAAAAACGTGAGATAACGCTGTAAAAAAAAGAAAAAGAACATAAGAGCAACATAAAACAAAACCAAGAAAGAACCAAACAAAAAGAAAACACAAAGGCAGTTTGTGCACCACCACAGTCGTGAGATACACCGTCATGGAGACCTGCTATACCAGATCAAGGTTTATAATAACAATGTTGAACTGGCCACAGACCACAATTAATTTAGCTATATGTTTCTATATAGCCTTAGTGACTATAACATTTTTATTAATATCAGCAGGCCCATGAATTCTTGTATGTATCTTTGCCTGCCTGGGGGACAAATATCCTGAAAAGGACAACCGCTGTTGTCCAGCTCTTTCTCCCAAGATATTGGTTTAAACAAACATACCCACTAAACCTGGCCGGAGTACACCCATTTTACTCAAAAAGCACTACTTTTGCATGGGCCAAAAGTACCACAAACAAGTCTTCAATGTTAACAAGTTACACATGTTTACAAACTACATGCTCTCCCCTGTCAACTTCAGTCAAATAGTTGCCACTTCATAGCTGTCTACCATGAAATACTCACAGTCAAACAGCAGACTATGGGAAGATAACTAATCTGAGGCCAACTGTTCTCGTAGAACGGATACATATACACTGTATCAATTCACCCCCGCACTGAACATTTAACATGTGCATGATCTTACATTTAACCTGACTGCACAAAAATGGGATGCCATATCACACTTATGTTTTTACCGACAGCCCACATTTGTTTTTACTGAAAATTGCAGTTGAATTTTGTATAGTATATCTTATAGGCGTACTGGTTCCAGAAATAGTGCACGCTACATCGAATAAAAGTATATGTGTATGAATTTACTGGGCATAGATAACATTCTTTGCACAAAGGAAAACTGCACATATTATCACTACTAATTAAGAATCGCTGTTACGCCGCCATTACACCAAAGGCCCTACTTTCACCAGCTTACTGATACCAGCTTCGCTTTAAACAATTCTACTTTTACAGTCGAATGCAAAATATAAAGTTAATTTACCTTTTAACATATACACAACTATTATCTCAGAACTGAGTTACCTACATTGTTTGTCTAATATGTATACCTACACGCGAACAATGGGTAGGTGGATACATGCTAGTTTGTACTGGACGTCCTATAGTGTCATGATGTCAGATGTATAGCAGACAGACATCATGTGTAAGGCCATCTGTTTAAACATCCCAACCACACTAAACTCGCTGACCACCATATGTGTGCAACTAACAATAAATAAACGTTGGAACACTCACTACGAACACTCATTACAAAGCTGTGGAAACAACGCGGCCTATCTATTTATCTGCTACTGATGAGAGCTTAATTTGTTGTGGAAGTCAAAGAAACTATCATGTGTCATTCACAAGCGTATAATGTATTTACTGCCAACATAAAACGGTTGGTGCTTGTGAATCCAATGTGAACTATATAATGTTACGTGAGATTACCTCATATCTCCAAGGACCATGCCCATGGCATAAAAGTCTTGTCTGAGGTTTGGTGTAGCAGTTCCATAGAAGCTCCGTGCCAAGCGACGTTACGGCTGTTTGACTGAAGAAAGGGTCGGAGTGTACAACCACGTACCTGATGTCCACAGAGGACAATATTGTTGGATTAACATATTATTGAAGAGTCGCAGAACTGAAGCTTCTTGAAGTCCAGTTATCTACCTGTCGTATGAAGTGCCGCAGAGCTGAACTGAGGGAACCGTCCTATCAGCCGAATGAATCTACATGATGATATCATTGAACATTTGTATAGAGAACATATAAATTGAGTGTCGTAGTTTGAGCAGTGGTCAGTACAACAGATTGTTGTATTCAGTGTAAGTCACCTTGGTGACAGTTAGCTGTTTATGTATTAAATGATTACATGTTGATTTGTGTTGGTTTTGTTGTTTAGAGAAAGTCAGAAGTGATCATTCATTATAAACTGAAGTATTAGTTTAATCGTCTGCCATTTCTGCAGACTGGGGGCTCGTCGAACCATATTATATATATTTTCTTAGTAATTCACCACCTTCGCTGTTACAGGCGTCCGTAACAGAATTGGGGGCTTGTCCGGGATAAGAACCATTTAAATTACATATGATCACAAAATGACTTCCTCTAAAGAGCAAACGCATGTAAGTGATATTATTGCACGATTGATCACTGAAAATGATAGCAGTATGTTAAATGATTTAAGGAAATCAGATTTGTTAGAAATAGCCAACCATTACGAAGTAGAAATTGATGAAAAGGCTAAAATAAGTTATATAAGGGGAAAATTAGCTGGAGTTTTACTTGAACGTGGAATAATTTCTTTCGATGATCAGAATGCGTGTGAAAAGGCACCATCTGATTGGTCAACTGGGGATAGTGTCCAGGGAGATACACTAGCAATGTTAAAACTTAGACTAGACTATCAAAGAGAAAAAGATGAACGCGACAGACAGAAAGAGGAACGTGATAGAGATTATGAAAGAGAGAAAGATGAACGCGATAGACAGAAAGAGGAACGCGATAGACAGAAAGAGGAACGCGATAGAGAATATGAAAGAGAGAAAGATGAACGCGAATTAGCATTTCGTAGAGAGCAGATGAATTCAGAGCGCGGCAGAAATGATATTAGAAATAGATCGCGTGACCGAGATTCACCTGACAGTTATTATAATCATCCCCCATTTGATGCTAGTCGTTACCTACGTATGGTCCCACCATTTAATGAAAGCCAGGTTGACGAATTTTTTTCATTGTTTGAAAATATAGCTATTAAAGCTGAGTGGCCGAGAGATAAGTGGACAGTCTTACTTTATTCCACGTTAAAGGGAAAAGCACAACGCATTTTTGCTTCTTTGACTGTAGAAGATAGTTCAGATTATGATATTTTGAAAGCTGCAGTGTTATCTGGTTACGCTTTGATTTCGGAGGCTTACCGACAAAAATTCCGTCCGCATTTTAAACGTGAAGCACAAACATACATTGAATTTTCGCGTGAACACGAAATGCTATTTGGAAAATGGATTAATTCTAGCGAATGC
Organism: Gigantopelta aegis; assembly: GCF_016097555.1. Classification (NCBI taxonomy): domain Eukaryota; kingdom Metazoa; phylum Mollusca; class Gastropoda; order Neomphalida; family Peltospiridae; genus Gigantopelta; species Gigantopelta aegis. The sequence goes on from NC_054706.1 coordinate 40,290,806, forward strand.
AAGGATAATTTTGACAAGCTAAGATAGTTAATTTTGCTTGAGAGTTTTAAGGAAGGGGTATCTCCCGCAGTGCGATTATATTTAGAAGATAGGCAGGTTTCTACTCTAAATGACGCTGCTAGACTGGCTGACGAATACTGTCTTGTGCATGGTCGCGAAAAACATCCAGGTCGTAACCAGCACCCTCCTAGTATTAGGACTACTACTGATAGCGATAGGGATAGACAAAACCGCAATACTCAAACAGGTAGTCGTAATACTCCGCCACCAGTATGGAACAGTCACGATAGGTATGGTCCTGGGAATAATGGTGCGACTAATGAAAACAGAGATAGGAGGCCTGTAACAAAATGTACGATTTGTGGTAAGCTTGGTCACACTGCTGCCCGTTGTTATCAACGTATAGGATACCCCCCAAGGTTTAATGAAATCAGGAGAGTGTCAGGCCAAAGTAATGGCAATGTTCCGACTGGCCTAGTAAACACCATCATTGCCGCACCAACGGACAACGAAGTGGAATGTGGACGACCATTTCCAGAAATTTCTCAGCGAAACTACGAACATTTTGGCCATTTTCTATTGAAAGGACATGTCAAGTGTCATGAACATGACCCATTGAGGGGGCCCATTATCGTGTTAAGAGACACCGGGTCAGCTCAAACTTTGGTTGTGCGAAGCGCATTACCTGCAGCGGCGAAAGCCGAGAATGATCAAGGCCTGGTTGTGAAGGGCGTGACCGGGTTTGATTTAACAGTTCCACTGTATCGCGTATTTATTTCTACAGCTAAGGTAGAAAGGTATCTCACCGTGGGGATAGTGGAGGAATTACCCGTCCCAGGAGTAAGCGTTTTGCTAGGGAATGATGTCATGCGAATGACAGATGCGGGTACAGCTCTGCCACGTGTTACAGAATGTCCAACAGCAAACTCCCAGACGGAGAAGTTGAATCAAGAAAATCCGAGAATGTTTGAGTCCTGTGTGGTAACTCGGTCCCAAGCAAAACTGAAAACTCAGTATGCACAGAAAGAGATGTGTGAAATGCCTACCATCAACTTGGGTGAAACATTTATTGCTGACGGCGAAGTTGTTCGGCTCAGGGAGGTTGTACGCAGGGCACCTGTCACGCAGGTGAATAGCGAGCGCATACCTGATGCATTGGCTCACCTGAATATCACCCGAGGAGAGCTGATTGAACTACAAACAGCAGACTGTACATTGATAGCTGAGAGAGGAAAGGCATTATCAGGAGATGAAATTAGTAAAGTGCCTGTTGGTTATTATTACGACAACGGTTTGCTGATGCACAAACACCGACCAAGCGATGTGCCTGCTGGCCATGATTGGCAAGAACGGACCTGTGTGGTCATCCCGCATACCTGCAGAATGGGTATTCTGAAACTAAGTCATGACGGACCTATGGCTGGACACTCGGGCGTCTCCAAAACTTGCGATAGGGTGACAAAACTATTTTATTGGCCGGGAATTCGGGCAGATGTGAAGGAATTCTGTCGCACCTGTAAGACCTGTCAGTTAGCAGGAAAGCCTAATCTGCAGACTGGGGGCTCGTCGAACCATATTATATATATTTTCTTAGTAATTCACCACCTTCGCTGTTACAACGTCTGGAGACAGGCGTCCGTAACATATAGTCAGTGATTCCAGAACACACTTAACAGTCTTATGATTAGTTGGCAACATTCAGGTTAGCAGTTTCAAAGGTCTACTATTTAGTTTCAAATGAGAAATATCATCGACAAAATGCAGTTTTGCAAACCACGACAGTCGTCAGAATTATGTTACCCATTATAATCAAAACACATTTGCTAAATGAGGAAAACAACAGCACTGATAAACGCTTAAAAACATTTTAAAAACCAGCAAAAAAAGAAAACAAGAGGCATATCAGCCTATAGATCTCCGCTATTTAATTTTCTATTTTGTCAGTTGTAGATACTTCATTAATTTGTAAAGGCCACCTTACAAATATGCATGTGTCAAGTTTAAGGATTATTGATTTAAAACTGTATGGGACATATTTTGAGATTTGTAACTTTTTATTATTATAACACAAAAAGTCACTTGTATTTGACATGTCTTTGAACTTGCCAAACACTTTATTTGTTTGCATTACCATAGTTTGACACCCAATAGCCGATGTATTTTTCGTGCTGGGGTGTCGTTAAACATCCATTCATTCATGTTATAGGCATATAGGCCTATCAGTTTTATTAAAATGTTAACATTATGACTAAATGCAATTATTTATTTTTTAATAATTACATACATATAGACCTATCGACTATGTCAGGTATGTCGAACAATTACGTATTACCCAAAAATACAGTTCCGGGAACAAGGACCACTGGGAAATTATTGAGCATAACGGAAATTTCAAATGCGCCGATTTGAGCCAGCTATATGAGATAATGTGGATGACACTGAAAGCCCGTTATCGTTGATATCTGGGCCCTGTAACACAAAGCACTCGTAACACTTACGTCAGACGTACACCACACATTATATATCGCCACGTTCAGAAAGAACGCGCGTGCACTTTTTATTTTTAACCATGACCGTAACGAACCCACTGACTATACACAGTTGTAGCTCATTACAGTTTGGATAGTTCTGAGTTCATTATGAAAAGGTATGATTATGCTGAAAACAATAATAATAATATATATATATATATATATATATATATATATATATATATATATATATATATATATATATATATATATATATATATATATATATATATATACATATATATATTACTACTCAAAAGAAGTTAAGGGTCAAAGGAACTTTTTGATAATTTTTGGAAGTATGTTTTTTTAGGCCAGATTAGGTTAGAATATAAACCTTTGTGTTGTCATTTGGACTAAAGACACCACATTATTAAGGGGCATGCAATCATTGCCCTTATCTTTAGAAACTTTTTAAGTTAACCCAGATTTCCTTTTCATGGATTTGAAGCAAAAACATAGTCAGACTAAACTGACAACCTGCTTCGATACGCCCACTGTGACACCTCGTGCACTATTTGCACATGCTTAGCATGAGTGTAATTCAATGCATGCCAATTTTAGCAATAAAAGGGATGAGCATTTTCCTTTTATCATCACTTTAAATTTGAAGATGGTTCGACGACAACTCAGTTTGAATGACAGGGGAAGGGCCATTGGCTGGCTACAAGATGGACACACTTAAAGATCTGTGGCTCCGTCTAAATGTAAGCCAAAGTGTTATCGGTAGACTCTGGCAGAGGTTCAGGATGACTAATTCTATTCAGAATCGCCCCCGTTCTGGAAGACCACGATCAACAACAGCACGAGAAGACCGTTTCCTGATGATAACGGCGTTGCGACAGCGTTTTGTGACCCCACGGCGTCTTCGTGATCAACCCAGAGCTGCTACAGGCAACAATGTGTCTGACCAGACCATTAGGAATCGTCTGCGAGACCAAGGTTTGCGATGTCGGCGTCCTGTAGTCCGACTACAGCTACTTGCCCGTCACAGAAGGGCTCGCCTTGATTGGTGCAGACGTCATATCCGATGGAACCGTGGGCAATGGGCAGAGACATTATTCACAGATGAGTCACATCAATGATGGCCGGGCTCGTGTTTACCGTCGTCAAGGAGAAAGATTTGCTGATGTTAACGTTGTTTAACATCTACCATTTGGAGGAGGAAGTGTAATGGTGTGGGCGGGCATATCCATGAATCACAGAACCCCTCTGTACATCATTAATGGAAATTTGACTGGTCAGCGTTATCTCAACGAGATTGTTCAACCTTTTGTAATTCCACTTCTGCAGCGGACTGGACCAGGAGCTTGGTTCCAGGACGACAACGCAAGACCTCATCGTGCCAGGGTGGTGACCGACTTCCTGCAGCAGCAGAACGTTCAGCACATGGATGGCCTGCATATTCACCAGACTTGTCACCCATTGAGCATGCGTGGGATGAACTAGGGCGGCGAGTTCGATCACATCACGTCCCTGCCGTCAACCTCCAGCAACTGGCTCAGCAATTAGTTGCAGAATGGCAAGCGATTCCTCAACGTTATTTCCAACGCCTGGTTAACAGCATGCGCCAACGTTGTCAAGAATGTGTGAATGCTAATGGTGGCTACACCAGTTACTGACGCTTCTACTACATGTGTGAACATCATTTTTGGGGGTGCATGACTTTCTCCATCTGGGTAGTAGACTAGTTTCCAAGCAAAGGTTTTTTGTTTTGTGCTTTCTGTTCTTGAGACATCAAATAAATAATTTGTCATTAGTCGTCACAATTTTAGCATATTGAAAAAAATGAAACACTTGTAGACATGATACAAGCAACCAAAGATCAAGACGCCATGGGAAGGGGATTACTCTGTACATGTTCGAAACAGTATCTCTGGAAATCCACCTGAAACATGTAAACAGGCATATGTGTGACATAAAGGTGGGCAAAATATCAGTATCGGTTATGACTACCACGAGCCCTGATGGCATCTTGACAACGGCGACACATGGAGGCAATTAAACGTTGCACATCACGTTGTGGAATGTTCTGACACTTATGCTGCAGTGCCGTAAGACGTTGCGGAAGTGTCTGGGGTGGTGGATTCCTGCGGCGGACACCCTGATCCAGTGCATCCCATAGATGTTCTATTGGGTTTAAACGTGACAGAAGAAAACGAGACTCATCTCAGAACAAAACAGTTCTCCACCTGGCATGAAACATTCCACCGTTGACGTGCGAAATGACGTGATGCTGCAGGATCTCGTCTCAATATCTGATGCCCGTCAGTGCACATGCCACACGCACAAGAGCCGCTCTACCACCATGATGGATTCCTGCCCACACCATGACACTGCCACCACCAAAACGGTCAACTTGTTTGGAGCATAGCGTTCCCCTCGACGTCTTTAGACACGTGCGCGTCTGTCAGCACGTGACAGGGGAAACCGAGACTCATCCAACAACAAAACAGTCCTCCATCTGGCACGTGTCCATCTCACCCTCTTCTGGCACCACTGCAGATGCTCCGCTAAGTGACGTGGGTTCAAAACGTTACGTCGCACTGGTCTACTAGGGAAAATCTCTGCCTCCCTCAGCCGATTACGAATTGTCTGGTCAGAAATTGTACGTAGTCCAGGGATTTGTGTCGTAATGGTTGTTGCTGTTGTGGTTCGATTTCGAAGGTGACACACGCTAACATATCGATCTTGAGCGGCGGTGGTTAATCTGGGACGACCTGACCTTGGCCTGTCACTTTGAGTGATGTTGTAACGCGTCCATAAAGTATAGATGGTCTGTCTGGAGACGTCGAAGTGCTTGCCACAGCTTGTTGAGTTGTCCCTGCTTGCAATCTTCCAATGACATTATTGCGTTGAGCTGGCGTCAATCTTGGCATTATTGCGTTACCTACAGTGTCTGTTTGAATCACTGCTGATGTGGCCTTTCATGCCCCACCAACGAAGGGTTTGGCATGCAAAGTTACAGAACTTCATGATGCACGTGCTTCTAGGAGGATTGCGCTTTTGCGTTTCAGTACAAACGTTGACTATTGCTACGTTTATGCGAATCGAACGTGTTTGTAGTGTTTTTGCATCACCATTCGCTCACTTACTTGATTGTCTTTACAGTGTGATTGATTCTGTAAAAATAATCCGATAGCATTATTTTTACCAATGTCAAGATTCCTTTTTTGAAGAGTAATATATACTGACACACAATGAAAACGCAAAAAAAAAAAAAACGACAAACTATTAATGAATTGATGGATAATGTAATATGACATTAATGACTGGTATTCATGAGATACATTCACATGGAAACATGGCCAGTTATCATCAGTAATCGAGTTGCATTCGTAATCGAAAAGTCCCCCCCCCCCCCCCCCCCCCCATATCAGGGTCAGTATCTGGTGTGTCCACCATTGGCCCGTGAGCATGCGTGAAGACGATGGGCAAAAGATTGGCACAAACATCTCAAATAAGCCACAGGAATGTTCCTCCACTCCTCCTGCAACGCCTGTGCAAGCTCAGAGACGTTACGCGGTGGTGGCTGGCGGTGACGTACACGACGTCCTAACTCATCCCACATGTGTTCAGTTGGTTTCAAATCCGGTGAAACGGCGGGCCAGTTCATAACGGTGATACCGGCTTGTTGCAGGAATGCCTAGGTAATTCTTGCAGTATGTGGACGGGCATTGTCTTGTTGAAACAGACGGCGCAAAGGTGGCTGGAGAAATGGTCTTAGAATAACGTCAACATAACGCTGGGCTGTAAGGGCATCGTGGACAATGATTAGATCACTCCTGAAATCACAGTTGATTGCCCCCCATACCATCAGACAACCGCCGCCAAACCGATCACGTTCCCTCATACATCCGTCAGCGTACCGTTCATGGAGTCTCCTGTACACACGTGCTCTTCCATCGGCAAAGGAGACAGAGAAACGGGACTCATCTGAGAAAACAATGCTCCGGTAAAAGGCTGGTGGATGATTATCATTCTGGAGAACAAACTGTAGTATCGCAGCACGATGTCGCGATGGCATGATGTTACCGTTGTACAGGCGTCTGCATCTAACTCCAGCCGTTCTGAGTCGACAGATGACCGTCATCGGATGGATATGCCTTCCATGACGTCCTATCGTGTTGCTTGCTGTCATCGTCGCAGTTCTGAACCGGTCACGGAGGTGGTGTCGTCGAATCTGCCGATCTTGGCATGGGGTCGTAAAAGGATGTTGACCAGGTCGAGGTCGATCACGGACACTCCCGGTCTGTTGATGACGTTCAACAAGTCGTCCAATAGTTCATGGATGGATTTGAAGGTCCTAGCAACTTGGCTTTGCAAAGTCCCCCCTTGAACCATGCCTAACGCTCGCTCCCTTTGTTCTTCTCCAAGTCGTGGCATTCTTAATGTGACGAGGAATATGACACCGTTACGTGACTTTTATGTGTCCACATTCTGGCATTTCACGTGCATTGCATGCAGCATGATTGAGCATGTAGTGAACACATTTGACACCATTCTGTGTGTTTCTGCTATTTGTGTGTAATGAGAACAAAACCAGGATTAAAACCCAGACAAAAGTACCAGTCAATGGCTTCCTCTCATAAACTGTTATTTTAAGTCCAATAAATATATTTTTCATTAATCACAACAAAATATTGAAAAATATCTGTTTTGCGTTTTCATTGTGTGCCAGTATATACACAGACAGAAATACAACACACATTAAACTCACATACATGTACATACTCACACGTAGCAAAACATTCTAAGTGAGACAGCCAGATCTATGTCCGTCAGTCAGAGAGAGAGAGAGAGAGAGAGAGAGAGAGAGAGAGAGAGAGAGAGAGAGAGAGAGAGAGAGAGAGAGAGAGAGAGAGAGAGAGAGAGAGAGAGACCCACCACCATGATCCGACTCCCTGGGAGTACCTCCGGGGCTAGCTTCATTAGAGCTCTCGCGAGTCAGTGCAGGACTCAGTTTATCGACGACGCAGACACGTATGTGATCCAAGTATCCCCAAAAATCCATTTCAAGGAGGTTTAAGATGAAAAGCCATAATCTGCAAAACAAAAACAACTTTTTAATCAATCGCTGTTTTCAGATAATAGATTCAACTAAATACTAACAATAAAAAACAATATTTTTCTTTTTCACTTTTTATAATTCGACTGTGAAAAATGTAATATTGTTTTTATAATAAACAGGTAGTTTGAGAATTGTGTTTATTACAAACAGAAATAAGAATGGTGGCTCTATGAACTTTAGTGGCATAATAGTAGATTGTGTTACTAAGGCGCCTTTTCCCGTCAACTGTGATAATAAAATCTACATAATACATAACTGTAGCCACTAGCCACTAGCAGTGAAATCAGCTTAGGTTAAGAAGCAAATAATTAGGCTGAAATAATAATGTCTTCACTGTGAGTTTTCTCCAATAAAACCCACTTGAACCAGATATAATTATTTCTATTTGCGCATGGATACCCAGAACAGAACATGAAGGCAACTCAAGCAACCTTTTTAACATTTACTCCGTAAATGTTCATTGCTGCACTGGTATGCATATCCATAATTATCACTTAAAGGGACATACCCTAGCAACAAACCTGTAACACATTTGGATAAATTTACAATTGAGTGAAACGTTAGTCTCTGACTTTGAAATGGTGAAATACCCTAAAAAATAGACTAAAACTCGATTGCATAACTGTTCTTCTCAGACGCACGTGCGTTTTTAAAAATATGACAAATGCATTTTGTGATGTTAAAAACACCAGGATTATCAAAACTACTTCAAATGTACGGAAATGGGTAATCTAAACTATAAAATCTAACTAAAATATGATTTCAGTTTCAAAAAACCGGCTCTAATAGTCAAAATATGCCTTAGTTTTTAAAAACTAGGGTATGTTTCTTTAAACTAAACATCGAATTCCAACAATGGAAATTATCGTTTTACCATCAGTCTACAAGGCAACTTGAACCATGTTGGAAGCAAAGTCTAATACAAAGCTAGTCAAGCTAAGGCTAAACAACAAACAACAACAGTATCCACAACAACGACAACAAATACTCCTTTTCACATATGATAGATTTCGAGGTTTAGGAAACTTTAACATACATTTGCTTTTCAATTCAGTTTTAGATGGGTTTTACAACATTTATCGTCATCACAAACTCACTTCAGCTACCTTCTTATTATCTTTCAACTCTTCCCCATTACAAACTCACTTCAGCTACCTTCTTATTATCTTTGAACTCTTGCCCCATTACAAACTCACTTCAAACACCTTCTTATTATCTTACAACTCTTGACTCATTACAAACTCACTTCAAACACCTTCTTATTATCTTACAACTCTTGACTCATTACAAACTCACTTCAAACACCTTCTTATTATCTTACAACTCTTGACTCATTACAAACTCACTTCAAACACCTTCTTATTATCTTACAACTCTTGACTCATTACAAACTCACTTCAAACACCTTCTTATTATCTTACAACTCTTGCCCCATTACAAACTCACTTCAAACACCTTCTTATTATCTTACAACTCTTGACTCATTACAAACTCACTTCAAACACCTTCTTATTATCTTACAACTCTTGCCCCATTACAAACTCACTTCAGACACCTTCTTATTATCTTACAACTCTTGACTCATTACAAACTCACTTCAAACACCTTCTTATTATCTTACAACTCTTGCCCCATTACAAATTCACTTCAGACACCTTCTTATTATCTTACAACTCTTGACTCATTACAAACTCACTTCAAACACCTTCTTATTATCTTACAACTCTTGCCCCATTACAAATTCACTTCAGACACCTTCTTATTATCTTACAACTCTTGACTCATTACAAACTCACTTCAAACACCTTCTTATTATCTTACAACTCTTGCCCCATTACAAATTCACTTCAGACACCTTCTTATTATCTTACAACTCTTGACTCATTACAAACTCACTTCACTTCATTATCTTACAACTCTTGCCCCATTACACCTTCTTATTATCTTACAACTCTTGACTCATTACAAACTCACTTCAAACACCTTCTTATTATCTTACAACTCTTGCCCCATTACAAACTCACTTCAAACACCTTCTTATTATCTTACAACTCTTGACTCATTACAAACTCACTTCAGACACCTTCTTATTATCTTACAACTCTTGACCCATTACAAACTCACTTCAGACACCTTCTTAAGATCTTACAACTCTTGACACATTACAAACTCACTTCAGCTACCTTCTTATTATCTTACAACTCTTGACTCATTACAAACTCACTTCAAACACCTTCTTATTATCTTACAACTCTTGCCCCATTATAAACTCACTTCAAACACCTTCTTATTATCTTACAACTCTTGCCCCATTACAAACTCACTTCAGACACCTTCTTATTATCTTACAACACTTGACACATTACAAACTCACTTCAGACACCTTCTTATTATCTTCCAACACTTGACATATTACAAACTCACTTCAGCTACCTTCTTATTATCTTACAACTCTTGACTCATTACAAACTCACTTCAGACACCTTCTTATTATCTTTCAACTCTTGCCCCATTACAAATTCATTTCAAACACCTTCTTATTATCTTATAACTCTTGCTCCATTACAAATTCACTTCAGACACCTTCTTATTATCTTACAACTCTTGACTCATTACAAACTCACTTCAAACACCTTCTTATTATCTTACAACTCTTGCCCCATTACAAATTCACTTCAGACACCTTCTTATTATCTTACAACTCTTGACTCATTACAAACTCACTTCAAACACCTTCTTATTATCTTACAACTCTTGCCCCATTACAAATTCACTTCAGACACCTTCTTATTATCTTACAACTCTTGACTCATTACAAACTCACTTCAAACACCTTCTTATTATCTTACAACTCTTGCCCCATTACAAACTCACTTCAAACACCTTCTTATTATCTTACAACTCTTGACTCATTACAAACTCACTTCAAACACCTTCTTATTATCTTACAACTCTTGACTCATTACAAATTCACTTCAAACACCTTCTTATTATCTTACAACTCTTGACTCATTACAAACTCACTTCAAACACCTTCTTATTATCTTACAACTCTTGCCCCATTACAAATTCACTTCAGACACCTTCTTATTATCTTACAACTCTTGACTCATTACAAACTCACTTCAAACACCTTCTTATTATCTTACAACTCTTGCCCCATTACAAATTCACTTCAGACACCTTCTTATTATCTTACAACTCTTGACTCATTACAAACTCACTTCAGACACCTTCTTAAGATCTTACAACTCTTGACACATTACAAACTCACTTCAGCTACCTTCTTATTATCTTACAACTCTTGACTCATTACAAACTCACTTCAAACACCTTCTTATTATCTTACAACTCTTGACCCATTACAAACTCACTTCAGACACCTTCTTATTATCTTACAACTCTTGACTCATTACAAACTCACTTCAAACACCTTCTTATTATCTTACAACTCTTGCCCCATTACAAACTCACTTCAAACACCTTCTTATTATCTTACAACTCTTGACTCATTACAAACTCACTTCAAACACCTTCTTATTATCTTACAACTCTTGCCCCATTACAAATTCACTTCAGACACCTTCTTATTATCTTACAACTCTTGACTCATTACAAACTCACTTCAAACACCTTCTTATTATCTTACAACTCTTGCCCCATTACAAACTCACTTCAAACACCTTCTTATTATCTTACAACTCTTTCCCCATAACAAATTCACTTCAGACACCTTCTTATTATCTTCCAACACTTGACATATTACAAACTCACTTCAGCTACCTTCTTATTATCTTACAACTCTTGACTCATTACAAACTCACTTCAGACACCTTCTTATTATCTTACAACTCTTGCCCCATTACAAACTCACTTCAAACACCTTCTTATTATCTTACAACTCTTGACTCATTACAAACTCACTTCAAACACCTTCTTATTATCTTACAACTCTTGCCCCATTACAAATTCACTTCAGACACCTTCTTATTATCTTACAACTCTTGACTCATTACAAACTCACTTCAAACACCTTCTTATTATCTTACAACTCTTGACTCATTACAAACTCACTTCAGACACCTTCTTATTATCTTACAACCCTTGACTCATTACAAACTCACTTCAAACACCTTCTTATTATCTTACAACTCTTGCCCCATTACAAACTCACTTCAGACACCTTCTTATTATCTTACAACACTTGACACATTACAAACTCACTTCAGACACCTTCTTATTATCTTTCAACACTTGACATATTACAAACTCACTTCAGCTACCTTCTTATTATCTTACAACTCTTGACTCATTACAAACTCACTTCAAACACCTTCTTATTATCTTACAACTCTTGCCCCATTACAAATTCACTTCAAACACCTTCTTATTATCTTACAACTCTTGACTCATTACAAACTCACTTCAGACACCTTCTTATTATCTTACAACTCTTGACTCATTACAAACTCACTTCAAACACCTTCTTATTATCTTACAACTCTTGCCCCATTACAAACTCACTTCAGACACCTTCTTATTATCTTACAACTCTTGACACATTACAAACTCACTTCAGACACCTTCTTATTATCTTACAACTCTTGACACATTACAAACTCACTTCAGCTACCTTCTTATTATCTTTCAACTCTTGCCCCATTACAAACTCACTTCAAACACCTTCTTATTATCTTACAACTCTTGACTCATTACAAACTCACTTCAGACACCTTCTTATTATCTTACAACTCTTGACTCATTACAAACTCACTTCAGACACCTTCTTATTATCTTACAACTCTTGACTCATTACAAATTCACTTCAGACACCTTCTTATTATCTTACAACTCTTGACTCATTACAAACTCACTTCAAACACCTTCTTATTATCTTACAACTCTTGCCCCATTACAAATTCACTTCAGACACCTTCTTATTATCTTACAACTCTTGACTCATTACAAACTCACTTCAAACACCTTCTTATTATCTTACAACTCTTGCCCCATTACAAATTCACTTCAGACACCTTCTTATTATCTTACAACTCTTGACTCATTACAAACTCACTTCAAACACCTTCTTATTATCTTACAACTCTTGACCCATTACAAACTCACTTCAGACACCTTCTTATTATCTTACAACTCTTGACTCATTACAAACTCACTTCAAACACCTTCTTATTATCTTACAACTCTTGCCCCATTACAAACTCACTTCAAACACCTTCTTATTATCTTACAACTCTTGCCCCATCACAAACTCATTCCAAACACCTTCTCATTATCTTACAACTCTTGACTCATTACAAATTCACTTCAAACACCTTCTTATTATCTTACAACTCTTGACTCATTACAAACTCACTTCAAACACCTTCTTATTATCTTACAACTCTTGCCCCATTACAAACTCACTTCAAACACCTTCTTATTATCTTACAACTCTTGACTCATTACAAACTCACTTCAAACACCTTCTTATTATCATACAACTCTTGACTTCAAAGGGACTTCAAACACCTTCTTATTATCTTACAACTCTTGACTCATTACAAACTCACTTCAAACACCTTCTTATTATCTTACAACTCTTGACTCATTACAAACTCACTTCAAACACCTTCTTATTATCTTACAACTCTTGCACATGCCAAACCCACTTCAAACACCTTCCCTTACAACTTTGCCAAACAAACTCACTTCAACACCTTCTTATTATCTTACAACTCTTGACTCTTACAAACTCACTTCATACACCTTCTTATTATCTTACAACTCTTGCACAAAACTTCAAACACCTTCTTATTATCTTACAACTCTTGACTCATTACAAACTCACTTCAAACACCTTCTTATTATCTTACAACTCTTGACTAATTACAAACTCACTACACCTTCTTATTATCTTACAACTTTGCACAAACTCACTTCAAAGCATTACCTTCTTATTATCTTACAACTCTTGCCCCATTACAAACTCACTTCAGACACCTTCTTATTATCTACAAACTCACTTCAGTCCTTCTTATTATCTTACAACTCTTGAACAAACTCCATTAACTCTTGCAATTACAAACTCACTTCAAACACCTTCTTATTATCTTACAACTCTTGCCCCATTACAAACTCACTTCAAACACCTTCTTATTATCTTACAACTCTTGACTCATTACAAACTCACTTCAAACACCTTCTTATTATCTTACAACTCTTGCCCCATTACAAACTCACTTCAGACACCTTCTTATTATCTTACAACTCTTGACTCATTACAAACTCACTTCAAACACCTTCTTATTATCTTACAACTCTTGATCTACATTACAAACAAACTCACTTCAGAACACCTTCTTATTATCTTACAACTCTTGACTCATTACAAACTCACTTCAAACACCTTCTTATTATCTTACAACTCTTGCGATTACAAACTCACTTAGACAATTATCTTACACTCAGGTCAAACTTGTTCAGTAACCTTCTTATTATCTTATTCTTGACTCATTACAAACTCTTGGAGGCCTTCTTATTACAAATACAAACACTTCAAACACCTTCTTATTATCTTACAACTCTTGACTCTCACTTCAACACCGTCTATATCTGACAACTCTTGAGAAATACAAACCGCTTCAACACCTTCTTATTATCTTACAACTCTTGACCCATTACAAACTTCAACACCTTCAGGCACCTTCTTATTATCTTACAACTCTTGACGAGGATTACAAACTCATTAACAAATCACTTTGGACTGGTACAAACTCACTTCACCTTCTTATTATCTTACAACTCTTGACTCATTACAAACTCACTTCAAACACCTTCTTATTATCTTACAACTATTGACTCATTACAAATCTTTCAGACACCTTCTTATTATCTTACAACTCTTGACCATTACAAACTCACTTCAGACACCTTCTTATTATCTTATTATCTTACAACTCCTCTTGACTCTTACAACTCTTGCCCCATTACAAACTCACTTCAAAACCTTCTTATTTCTCTTGTGTTTACAAACTCACTTCAAACACCTTCTTATTATCTTACAACTCTTGCCCCATTACAAATTCACTTCAGACACCTTCTTATTATCTTACAACTCTTGACTCATTACAAACTCACTTCAAACACCTTCTTATTATCTTACAACTCTTGCCCCATTACAAATTCACTTCAAACACCTTCTTATTATCTTACAACTCTTGACTCATTACAAACTCACTTCATCTTATTACAACTCTTGCCCTCATTACAAACTCACTTCAGACACCTTCTTCAGATTATGACCCATTACAAATTCACTTCAGACACCTTCTTATTATCTTACAACTCTTGACTCATTACAAACTCACTTCAAACACCTTCTTATTATCTTACAACTCTTGACCCATTACAAACTCACTTCATTAACACCTTCTTATTATCTTACAACTCTTGCCATTACAAACTCACTTCAAACACACCTTCTTATTATCTTACAACTCTTGATCTATTACAAATACACTTCAGACACCTTCTTTTATTATCTTACAACTCTTGACAATTACAAACTCACTTCAAACACCTTCTTATTATCTTACAACTCTTGACTCATTACAAACTCACTTCAAACACCTTCTTATTATCTTACAACTCTTGCCTCATTACAAATTCACTTCAGACACCTTCTTATTATCTTACAACTCTTGACTCATTACAAACTCACTTCAAACACCTTCTTATTATCTTACAACTCTTGACCCATTACAAACTCACTTCAAACACCTTCTTATTATCTTACAACTCTTGACCCATTACAAACTCACTTCAAACACTTACAACTTCTTACAAACTCACTATTCTTATCTTACAACTCTTGACCCATTACAAACTCACTTCAAACACCTTCTTATTATCTTACAACTCTTGACTCATTACAAACTCACTTCAGACACAAACTTCTTATTTCAGACACCTTCTTACAACTTACAACTCTTGACAAACATTTCTTATTATCACAACTCTTGACTCATTACAAACTCACTTCAAACACCTTCTTATTATCTTACAACTCTTGACTCATTACAAACTCACTTCAAACACCTTCTTATTATCTTACAACTCTTGACTCACTTCAGACACCTTCTTATTATCTTACAACTCTCACTGCTTCTTATTACAAATTACAAACTCACTTCAAACACCTTCTTATTATCTTACAACTCTTGACCCATTACAAACTCACTTCAAACACCTTCTTATTATCTTACAACTCTTGACCCATACAAATTCACTTCAGACACCTTCTTATTATCTTACAACTCTTGACATTACAAATTCACTTCACTTACAACTTTGACCTTATTATCTTACAACTATTATCTTACAACTCTTGACTCATTAAAACTCACTTCAAACACCTTCTTATTATCTTACAACTCTTGCCCCATTACAAACTCACTTCAGACACCTTCTTAACTTTGATCTTACAAACTCACTTGACCTTCTTATTACAAACTCTTGCCCCTTCAAACACTTCAAACACCTTCTTATTATCTTACAACTCTTGACTCATTACAAACTCACTTCAAACACCTTCTTATTATCTTACAACTCTTGACACATTACAAACACTTCAACTTCTTATTATCTTACAACTCTTGACTCATTACAAACTCACTTCAGACACCTTCTTATTATCTTACAACTCTTGACCCATTACAAACTCACTTCAAACACCTTCTTATTATCTTACAACTCTTGACCCATTACAAACTCACTTCACTTCATTATCTTACAACTCTTGACAAACCACTTCAAACACCTTCTTATTATCTTACAACTCTTGCCTCATTACAAACTCACTTCACTTACACTTCAACACACTTCTTCTTATTATCTTACAACTCTTGACCCATTACAAACTCACTTCAAACACCTTCTTATTATCTTACAACTCTTGACTCATTACAAACTCACTTCAAACACCTTCTTATTATCAACTCTTGCCCCATTACAACTCTTGACCAAACACCATTACAAACTCTTGACTCACTTCAGGGACACCTTCTTATTATCTTACAACTCTTGACCTCATTACAAACTCACTTCAGACACCTTCTTATTATCTTACAACTCTTGACACCTTCTTATTATCTTACAACTCTTGACTCACTTCAAACACCTTCTTATTATCTTACAACTCTTGCCTCATTACAAACTCACTTCAAACACCTTCTTATCTTATCTTACAACTCTTGACAAACTCACTTCAAACACCTTCTTATTATCTTACAACTCTTGACTCATTACAAATACACTTCACACCTTCTTATTATCTTACAACTCTTGACTCATTACAAACTCACTTCAGACACCTTCTTATTATCTTACAACTCTTGACTCATTACAAACTCACTTCAAACACCTTCTTATTATCTTACAAAATTGCCCCATTACAAACTCACTTCAGACACCTTCTTATTATCTTACAACTCTTGACTCATTACAAACTCACTTCAAACACCTTCTTATTATCTTACAACTCTTGACCCATTACAAACTCACTTCAAACACCTTCTTATTATCTTACAACTCTTGACCACCTTGTCATTACAAACTTCATTCAATCTTACAACCTTCTTATTATCTTACAACTCTTGCCCCATTACAAACTCACTTCAAACACCTTCTTATTATCTTACAACTCTTGACTCATTACAAACTCACTTCAAACACCTTCTTATTATCTTACAACTCTTGCCCCATTACAAACTCACTTCAAACACCTTCTTATTATCTTACAACTCTTGACTCATTACAAACTCACTTCAAACACCTTCTTATTATCTTACAACTCTTGACATTACAAACTCACTTCAGACACCTTCTTATTATCTTACAACTCTTGACTCATTACAAACTCACTTCAAACACCTTCTTATTATCTTACAACTCTTGACTCATTACAAACTCACTTCAACTCTTGACCTTCTTATTATCTTACAACTCTTGACCCATTACAAACTCACTTCAGACACCTTCTTATTATCTTACAACTCTTGACTCATTACAAACTCACTTCAAACACCTTCTTATTATCTTACAACTCTTGACTCATTACAAACTCACTTCAACACCTTCTTATTATCTTACAACTCTTGCCCCATTACAAACTCACTTCAAACACCTTCTTATTATCTTACAACTCTTGACCCATTACAAACTCACTTCAGACACCTTCTTATTATCTTACAACTCTTGACTCATTACAAACTCACTTCAGACACCTTCTTATTATCTTACAACTCTTGACTCATTACAAACTCACTTCAAACACCTTCTTATTATCTTACAACTCTTGACTCATTACAAACTCACTTCAGACACCTTCTTATTATCTTACAACTCTTGCCCCATTACAAACTCACTTCAAACACCTTCTTATTATCTTACAACTCTTGACACCTTCATTACAAACTCACTTCAGCTACCTTCTTATTATCTTACAACTCTTGACTCATTACAAACTCACTTCAAACACCTTCTTATTATCTTTCAACTCTTGCCCCATTACAAACTCACTTCAAACACCTTCTTGTTATCTTACAACTCTTGACTCATTACAAACTCACTTCAGACACCTTCTTATTATCTTACAACTCTTGACTCATTACAAACTCACTTCAAACACCTTCTTATTATCTTACAACTCTTGACTCATTACAAACTCACTTCAGACACCTTCTTATTATCTTACAACCCTTGACTCATTACAAACTCACTTCAAACACCTTCTTATTATCTTACAACTCTTGACCCATTACAAACTCACTTCAGACACCTTCTTATTATCTTACAACTCTTGACTCATTACAAACTCACTTCAAACACCTTCTTATTATCTTACAACTCTTGCCCCATTACAAACTCACTTCAGACACCTTCTTATTATCTTACAACTCTTGACTCATTACAAACTCACTTCAGACACCTTCTTATTATCTTACAACTCTTGACTCATTACAAACTCACTTCAAACACCTTCTTATTATCTTACAACTCTTGCCCCATTACAAACTCACTTCAGACACCTTCTTATTATCTTACAACTCTTGACTCATTACAAACTCACTTCAAACACCTTCTTATTATCTTACAACTCTTGCCCCATTACAAACTCACTTCAAACACCTTCTTATTATCTTACAACTCTTGCCCCATTACAAACTCACTTCAAACACCTTCTTATTATCTTACAACTCTTGCCCCATTACAAACTCACTTCAGACACCTTCTTATTATCTTACAACTCTTGACTCATTACAAACTCACTTCAAACACCTTCTTATTATCTTACAACTCTTGCCCCATTACAAATTCACTTCAGACACCTTCTTATTATCTTACAACTCTTGACTCATTACAAACTCACTTCAAACACCTTCTTATTATCTTACAACTCTTGCCCCATTACAAACTCACTTCAAACACCTTCTTATTATCTTACAACTCTTGACCAGAACATGCATAGACCCTTCATGAGTGTATTTACTGTTCATCCACATGTGTTTCAGCTTCATCGTGTTGGTTTGACTTTCCTATATTCAATGTTCGTGAGACGTGGTCGCATTTTGTTTGCAGTCTAGGACAACAGTTTACAGTTGACAACTACATGTAGTATGCCTAAACAAGTTTATGTGTATCTACACTGGCAATGTCGTCCATGCGAGTAATGAATAAATAAATGCATACTGAATAACGCAGAAGCTACATGGATACGCCTCCTATGAAATTGCTAAAAACAATTGCCCCCACTGTTTTGAGGAACTATATTACTTCGTTTTATTTAAAATGTTTGCCCCCACTGTTTTGAGGAACTATATCACTTCGTTTTATTTTAAATGTGGCCCCCACTGTTTTGAAGAACTATATCACTACGTTTTATTTAAAATATGGCCCCCGCTGTTTCGAGGAACTATATCACTTCGTTTTATTTAAAATGTGGCCCCCGCTGTTTCGAGGAACTATATCACTTCGTTTTATTTAAAATGTGGCCCCCGCTGTTTCGAGGAACTATATCACTTCGTTTTATTTAAAATGTGGCCCCCGCTGTTTCGAGGAACTATATCACTTCGTTTTATTTAAAATGTGGCCCCCGCTGTTTCGAGGAACTATATCACTTCGTTTTATTTAAAATGTGGCCCCCGCTGTTTCGAGGAACTATATCACTTCGTTTTATTTAAAATATGGCCCCCACTGTTTCGAGGAACTATATCACTTCGTTTTATTTAAAATATGGCCCCCACTGTTTCGAGGAACTATATCACTTCGTTTTATTTAAAATATGCCCCCGCATCCCCCCCCCCCCCCCCCCCCCCCCCTCAACTGTTTCGAGGAGCTACATCCATATACGATTTTTGTAAACGCTGCCTTCGTCTGATGCATTAGATGCTTGCCAAGACCACACTAGTGTTAATGAAGAGAAAAAGCTTAAAGTCTATGTCGTTTAACGACACTACTAGAACACATTGAGGAAGAAAAACTCTGCGACATGTACCACTCCAAACGATTAGTAAGAAATAGTTTTTGTATGTACTTGAGTTCAGGCGGCATACTTCATCCCACAGCCGCTTGAGGTGCTTGTGTCGCAACCAGTGCACCACAACTGATCAAAGGCCGTGGTATGTGTCTTCTTGTCTGTGATAAAGTGCATATAAAAGATCCCTTGCTGCATTAGGTAAAATGCAACGGATTTCCTCTGATGACTACGTGTCTGAATTACCAAATGTTTGACATCCAATAGCCGATGATTAATTAATCAATGTGCTCTAGTGATGTCGTTAAATAAAACTTTCATACCACGGCCTTTAATATACCAGTCGTACATCACGGATAAAGTTAAAGTTTGTTTTGTTTAACAAGGCGGTATGTAATCCAATGGTACACCGCTCGGTTGATGCACGGTCGATCAAGGCTCGATCCCCGTTAGTGGACACACTGAGTTATTTCTGGTTCCATCCAGTGCACTGCGACTGATATATCAAAGGTCGTGGTATGTGCTATATTGTCTGTGGGATGGTGCATATTAAAGATCCCTGCTACTAACTGAAAAATGTAGCGGGTTTCCTCTATGCCAGAATTAACCAAATGTTTGCCATCCAATAGCCAATGATTAATAGATCAATGTGCTCCAGTGGTGTCCTTAAGCCATCAGACTTAAGGCATCTCAATACCTACTTCCATACCGGTGTCAGTGGTGTCGTCGTTAAGCCATCGGACATAAGGCTGGTAGGTAGTGGGTTCGCAGCCCGGTACCGTCTCCCACCTATAGCGAGGTTTAACGACTCAATAGGTAGGTGTAAAACCACTATACCGACTTCTCTCTCACTAACCACTAACAACAAACCCTATCCTGGACCGACAGCCCCCGATAACTGAGATGTGCTTGAACCTTAATTGGATATAAACACTAAAATAAGTATAAACGAATGGATTTATTATTATTATTATTATTATATTATTATTATTATTATTATTATTATTATCAGGCGTACACTAAAAGCGAGACAATAGGTTTATCTTGTCACGGTCTAGGGTAGATGTCAGTGTGATTGGTGTGAACACACGTTTATAATGAAACATCAGCTGCATTACAATACACTCATTTGTTCGTTCGTTCGTTCATTCGTTCGTTCGTTCGTTCATTGATTCATTGAATTTACAGTACTCTGATTTAGATTCGTGCTTACACCAAACTGTCAAAATGGGCCTAAAATATTCATAGGATATTCGAAGTACATAATTTAAATAAATAAAATAAAAATTAAATTAACATTCGCGTATATAGTGTTTCTTTTGTTATTCAGTATGCATATGTCCACCATAACCATAAAAAATCCA
Source organism: Gigantopelta aegis (assembly GCF_016097555.1). Taxonomy (NCBI): domain Eukaryota; kingdom Metazoa; phylum Mollusca; class Gastropoda; order Neomphalida; family Peltospiridae; genus Gigantopelta; species Gigantopelta aegis. The sequence continues at coordinate 40,312,304 of NC_054706.1, forward strand.
CTTACTGAAAGCTGAATGAATAATACAATAACTCTATAAAACTAGGTAGTAACTGCTGTAAATCCACTTACTGAAAGCTGAATGAATAATACAATAACTCTATAAAACTAGGTAGTAACTGCTGTAAATCCACTTACTGAAAGCTGAATGAATAATACAATAACTCTATAAAACTAGGTAGTAACTGCTGTAAATACACTTACTGAAAGCTGAATGAATAATACAATAACTCTATAAAACTAGGTAGTAACTGCTGTAAATGAAATAAGCCGTGTTTTATGGGTTTTCGTAAACACCTGTTGTCTGACGCGTAAAGTCAGCATACACACCTAGCTGGTCGAGTCCACACTAGCCAGGCTAAAACGTCATATAAATATCTAGAAAAGTAATAAAGCAATACTATTTGGAAATAACAATAATATCTAGAAATACTATAGAACAATAATATCTAGAACTAACATTATTATCTAGAAATACCGTATAACAATGACATGTAGAAATACAATAGGCCAATATCATCAAGAAATAACTATAATTTTAAAATAACCATACTATTTAGAAATAGTTATTATCTAGAACTATAGTAAAGCAATATTACATACACTGTAATAAAGCATTAGAAATAATACTATTTAGAAATAACCATACCCTCTACAAATATCAGTACTATTTAGAAATAACCATACCCTCTACAAATATCAGTACTGTTTAGAAATATAACAAAGCAATATGTAAAAATAACAATACTATTTAGACATAACAATACCATCTAGAAAATAGTAGAAATAACAATATCATCTTGCGACAAAGAAGACTGTTTAGAAATAACAATATCTAAAAACGGCGGTACTGTGTAGAAATATAACAGAGCAACACTATGTAAAAATAACAATACTATTTAGACATAACAATACTATTTAGAAACAACAAAACTATTTAGAAATAGCAATCAAATCTAGAAATAGCAGTACTGTCTAGAAATATGACAGAACAATATTATTAAAAACATGGCGACTAACTGACCAGTTGACGATAACCGTAGTTTATTAAAACTTTACTCGTGTTTGTATTTTCAATTGGCAAAAGATGACATAATATATTATGGTGACTGAGTCGGATTTGTTACTTCAATGTCGGATTTGTTACTTCAATGTCGGATTTGTTACTTCAATGTCCGTTTTAAGTCATGTATGACACTACATCCCACTGTTTTTTTTACTAGGTTCCACAATCATTTTAACGTAACAGACCCTAGTTTTTAAACACTATCGCGTATTGTTCACATCGATAACTGGAATCAGACATAATTACCTGGATTTGTATTGTTTAGATTATCCATTTCCAAACATCCCAAGTACTTCTGGTCATCCTGGTGTTTGTAATACCACGAAATGATTTTTTTTTTTTTAATTCTAAAAACATAGAGAAGTAACAGTTATAGAAAGGAACTCTAGTCTGTTTTAGAGGGTATTTCCCCGTTTCGTCGTTAACGTCACATACCGTTCTTTCACTTTATTGTAACTTTATTACAATTACAGTTATGCAGACTAACCAAATTTAGATTCTACTTTCACGGACTGAAAATATGATCTGCGACTTTAACGTTTGGTGAGATATGATTGAAATATTGGCAGTTACACCGGCGCTTGGAACATAGTGCTAGGTGAGATTAAAATAACGTTAAAATGGCAGTAGGATTACTTGTAGTTTACACATCTAAGTTTACATAGATTGAGTGTCAAATACCAGTATAATGTAGGCCTATATGTGTACTTGGCGACGGTTACCGTCCACAAGACGTTCGGTTTCCATGCCAGACGATCATGTGAGCCTACTGAGGACAGCGAGTGACGCAATCTCGGCATGAGCGAGCCAACTCGCGGAGTCTGGGAACGTGCCTCACTCAGCGAGTGACAGAATCTCAACATGAGCGAGCCAACTCTCGGAGTCGGGGAACGTACCTCACTCATCGAGTGACAGAACAGAACTTTATTACACTCAGGCCGTTATACAACGGCGTTAGAGGAACATGCATAATAAATTACATACATTTGACAAGATGGTTTACAGGATGAAATCTATAAATAGTGTGTAATACATATTTACAATGGTAGCCATACATAAAAATAATATACATGTTTTGTCATAGATGCATGATATATATTTATATAAATAATATCAACAGTTTAATGTTACTAATAGTAGTAGTAGCTAAAGAATAGAGTTGTTGACTAGTTTAATTTCTTGGGTTTTTAAAGATCTTGCAAATTATATTATAAATTTTGCTAGTTTTTTAATTCCTTATTTTCTTACTGTTCGTTAAATTCTTTGAATTTGTAAGTACTTAGTTTTTTATAGTAATAGGGCTGTAAAAATTCTTTTCGAGATTTATTTAAAAACTTGCACACAAACAAGTAATGGTATTCATCTCCGATATCCGTTTTATCACATAAAGGACATAATCTATCTTCAAATAAAATATGATTCCATCTTTCAGTTTCATTAGCGAGCCAACTCGCGGAGTCGGGGAACGTACCTCACTCAGCGAGTGACAAAATCTCGACATTAGCAAGCCAACTCGCGGAGTCGGGGAACGTGCCTCACTCAGCGAGTGATGGAATATCGATATTAGCGAGCCAACTGGCGGAGTCGGAGAACGTGCTTCACTCCAACACAACGTCACTTACAACAGTTCTTTCGATTGTCTTTTTAAGCATGTTATCTCACAGGAAACGAGTAATGGATATTTCTGTTATATGTATTTTTGATTACATACAAACAAACCATAACGACATAGCATAAAGACCGATATGACCGATACCGAGTGATCGATATGGAATCGTCACTAACTAGTCAAATTTAACATACTATCCTTTTGACACGGCGAGAAAGCAACACATGTTCACGTATGTACAGAGCAAGCTGTTACCAGGCGGACATGTTGTCGGAATACAGGTTTTCACAACTCCATGCTGGGTTGGGGTGGGTGGGGCTGAGGGGGGAATACAGTGCGGTCAAACTTGACAAATGACCTTTTTCATTTTAATAATTTATTTTCAGTATGAAATAAACTGAATGTATCCACAAACCAATTCCAAAATGTAACATGTATTGATCGTTTTTCTTCTGTTAGTGTATCTCGGCCTGGGTTAATATGTCTGACGCCATATAACCGTAAATAAAATGTGTTGAGTGCGTCGTTAAATAAAACATTTCTTTCTTTCTTTCTCGGCCTGGGTTAAGTATTTTAGTTTTGTCCGACAAAGGGAAAATAAAAGATAACATATATCACTTTTAAAAAGGGTGCTCTTGGAACTGGGAAGCCGGGGAACCGGGGGTGGGAGATGGGTGGGTGCGGGGCCGTGTCCTTCTCCCCTCTTTTCTCTGTCACTGATGCTGTAATTTAACACATTGAAATTCAAATTTTCTTCTAACAGGTTCAAGCATCCGGGACACCACACTGACAGTCTCCCAGCCCCTCCATTTTCAAATACACTCCGCGAGCCGTATAAAACATTATTAATTGTTGTGGTATAAAGTTACAATGTAAGTATTTAACTATCATTCATTACAATTATCAAAATTGCCATGAAACGTGAAAAATCTTAGAAAATGACAAAAATATTTTTTAATTTAAATTTTTGATTAAATATTTTATTTAAATTGACATTTAAAAATAGTAAGCGTTTTATTTCTTACACTCACTACATTTTTTCATTAGGAGCAAGGGATCTTCTATAAGCTTTTTCCCACAGGCAGAATAAAGAGCACACACGATCTTTAATATACCAGTCGTGGAGAACTGGTTTCTCCGGGGAGAAAACTATCATGAAAATAGATCCATCAAAGGGATTCAATATTTCGCCTCAAACCCCTCAGTCGAACGTTCTCCCGACTGAGCTAGATCCCGCACCTAGATACGACACTGTAGCGCTGACATCCGCATATACATCATATCCCGCACCTAGATACGACACACATATACATCATATCCCGCATCTAGATGAGACACTGTAGCGCTGATATCCGCATATACATCATATCTCGCACATAGATATGACACTGTAGCACTGACATCCACATATACATCATATCCCGCACCTAGATACGACACTGTAGCGCTGATATACACATATACATCATATCCCGCACCTAGATACGACACACATATACATCATATCCCGCACCTAGATACGACACTGTAGCGCTGATATACACATATACATCATATCCCGCACCTAGATACGACACTGTAGCGTTGATATATACATATACATCATATCCCGCATCTAGATATGACACTGTATCGCTGACACCTAGATACGACACTGTAGATACGACACTGTAGCGCTGATATACACATATACATCATATCCCGCACCTAGACACGATACTGTAGCGCTGACATCCACATATACATCATATCCCGCATCTAGACACGATACTGTAGCGCTGACATCCACATATACATCATATCCCGCATCTAGACACGACACTGTAGCGCTGACATCCACATATACATCATATCCCGCATCTAGATACGACACTGTAGCGCTGACATCGACATATACATCATATCCCGCACCTAGATACGACACTGTAGCGCTGACATCGACATATACATCATATCCCGCACCTAGATACGACACTGTAGCGCTGACATCCACATATACATCATATCCCGCATCTAGATACGACACTGTAGCGCTGACATCCACATATACATCATATCCCGCATCTAGATACGATACTGTAGCGCTGACATCCACATATATATATATATATATATATATATATATATATATATATATATATATATATATATACATCATATCCCGCAACTACCACTGTAGCGCTGACGCAATTTGATACGATAATGTAACGCTGACATCAACATATATATCGTACCCCACACCTAGATACGATACTGTAGTTCTGACATTGACAAATACATCATATCCCACACCTATATACGATAATGTAGCGCTGACATCGACATAGACGTAATATATTTGCGTCTTCGACATGTCGATACATAACTAAGGACAAAGTGTTCTCGCCACCAATGACACTTACACAATGTGCAGCCTGACAGTTCAATCTGAAAACTACTCAGCTATGCCACAGAAAACAGAGGGGTGTCGGAAGCTGGAAGTGCTATTAATATTATATTTCAAAAAGTTATTAAACATCACCATTTATTAACTTGCAACGTCAAACAATTTGAAAGTTATTTATTGGGTGGGGGGTGGGGGGTGGGGTGGTGGACATATGCGGTAATTAGTCGGAGTTAGTTAATGTCAAACATATACACACTAATATAAACTGTTAGTCATAATAATACTTTACTATATTTCGGTCCGATATCTTTTGATGGGTGTTTGTTTGGTTTACTAAATGCTGTTTGACTGCTTCCAGTTGTGGAATTGTTTACTGTTCAGACGGCAGTGATAGATCATGGACGGAAACACAATGGACAATTCACGCGACGTTTGTCAATTCCTGCTCGCCGTCGTTAATCCATGCTGTCACAATAGACGTTAAAAAGAACCAGCCAATCAATTGCGATCAATATTTCCAGCATACCTGAAATTGACTCGCACTTGGCGCTTTAAAAGAGATTAAAATGTTTAACATAGAATACTACGCTCGTGTCCGTAAGATACTACTAGTATTTACATTTTGTTGCTTAAAACGTATCCAACTAATTTCGCAAGTTGCATACACATTTACAATGTAAACAATTAAAATATAAATGGCATCTACTCATCAGCCATGTAATAGTTTCTATTTAGTTTGCTATAGCTGTATATTATAGACATGATGCTAGTTTCCGATCTTTAAATATTATTTTCATAAAGATGATATGTATGTTGACAATGAGAAAGTCCAGTATTTTATCTCGATTTATCAACTGTCCACACCTAGGGACGATTAACATTCTACCGTTCTTAAAAACATACGACATCCTCATTAAGGAATAAACTTTTTAAAAGAGATGTTAAGGTTTCTTATGGGGATTGTTAAGTAAAACGTTAAAAATGAAACACAAAGACAACATTGTTTGAGAATTGCAATCAATTCGTTTGTCCCATAGAAAATATGACGCATTGACGAGACAGGTCGAGAGATAGTCTACAGGTTGACGAGGCAGGTCGAGAGATAGTCCACGGGTTGACAAGAAAGGTGGAGAGATAGTCTATGGGTTGACGAGACAGGTGGAGAGATAGTCCACGGGTTGGTGAGACAGGTCGAGAGATAGTCCACGGGTTGACGAGACAGGTCGAGAGATAGTCCACGGGTTTGTGAGACAGGTCGAGAGATAGTCCACGGGTTTGTGAGACAGGTCGAGAGATAGTCCACGGGTTGACGAGACAGGTCGAGAGATAGTCCACGGGTTGGTGAGACAAGTCGAGAGAGGTCGAGAGATAGTCCACGGGTTGACGAGACAGGTCGAGAGATAGTCCACGGGTTGACGAGACAGGTGGAGAGATCGTCCACGAGTTGACGAGACAGGTCGAGAGATAGTCCACGGGTTGACGAGACAGGTGGAGAGATAGTCCACGGGTTGGTGAGACAGGTGGAGAGATAGTCCACGGGTTGACAAGACAGGTCGAGAGATAGTCCACGGGTTGGCGAGACAGGTGGAGAGATAGTCCACGGGTTGGCGAGACAGGTGGAGAGATAGTCCACGGGTTGGTGAGACAGGTGGAGAGATAGTCCACGGGTTGGTGAGACAGGTGGAGAGATAGTCCATGGGTTGACGAGACAGGTGGAGAGATAGTCTACAGGTTGATGAGACAGGTTTGTTTTAAAATGGTATAAACGTAGTTAGACATGATTCCATGATGATTACATATGCAATCTGTATGTTATATATTTAAAATATTGCAACTGTAACAATTGTATTTCTTGGATATTATGGCCAAGCACCACTTGAAACACAGCATCTTTGAAGAGAAATATTACCAAAAACAATATATCTTATAAAAATTAGTAACAACAAGTAACTATTATATGTAAAATTATCTACATCACAAGTATGATATATACGGTGAAAGTTGTGACATATGTAAATGGAGACATGTTAAAATAGCCTGGTATCTGTCAAATTTCATTGGCTAATATAAGGTTTACGCGGTTACATTTTGCACATTAAACACAGTACAAACAGAATATTATTGTTTACAATAGTGCTTAAGTGGAAGTTTCCATCTAAATAATCTGCTTAATATTTTTGTAAAATATTTATAGTTCCTTGCTTTAAATACCATTTTATGCATATATTTGTGCTCATTCAGAGGTGTTTTTTTTTTTTTTTACGGCAGCTGTAGCGCATGTAGCACTAAAAACTGGCAGTCTTTTTTTTTTTTTTTTTTAATCATTTATTATCCCCAGCCAAGTTTGACCATGTCAAGGTTGGGGAGCCTTGATTTCATGGCCTTACAATAGAGTTGCTATATAAGTGAAAATGCATAATATTATAGTAATTTAACATATAAATATATTTCTAGTGTTCCCATATGGTTGGGGATTGGCAAAGAAAGCCAAGATGCTATGATTCATATCTTGGAAAGAGTTGAGAAAAGTAGAAGGAAAGAAACAAAATACAATAGAATAGAAAGAAATTAACGAATGAATAGATAGATAGATAAATCAATAAATAAATAAATAAATAATGGGGGGGGGGGGGGGACTTAAAATCTATGCTACGAAAAGAGACTTATATTTCGAAACGAAAAAACCTGCAATTACAAACGAAAAGACCTGTAATTCGAAACAAGCTATTTATAAGAAGTTTCAGTTAAAAAGATTAAGCCACTGTGTTCATTGATTATTGAAAATTTCATGTTCACAATTTTTGTATGAAATAAGCCTTTCGATTTCAAATTTGTTTTGCAATATATTTTTAACTCCATTTATATTTAATACTTTTTTCTGTACTTTCATACTATAAATATAATATTTAATATTGATAATTAACCAATTTACAAAGTTGCTGTGTTCATTATTAACCATACGAAACATAACAATATCTCGGTTAAAACAAATATCAATTCCAGTTTCAGTCTGTATCCAATGTGTTGTAGCTCCCCAAATGTGTTTAACCTTATTGCAGTCAGAAAATAGATGTGGTATCGTTTCTGGAGAATTTTGACAGAAGTCACAAGCATTTTAATCAACATAATGTATCATGTGTAAAAATTTATTTGTAGTTAATATTCTATGCAGTATTCTGTATTGAAACCATGATAAGGTTCAATCTTTTACACATCGAAAAGGAATAGCATAATACTTTTCCCATTGCCTGGTATCGTACATAAATCCTTCGTTCGCATATTTTAATTGTGCTTTGGGGGTTATAGTTTGTGAAGTTATCATATCATAAATATCTTTACAACCTTTTTTGTCTTTTAATAAACATTTTAGTTTAAACGGAAAAACCGGATTTTTTAGAATTGTGAACGTGTCATCCCTTATTGTTCCAAGCTTGTTTATAAATGATTTAATAGCACTTGTAAGTGAAGCATATTCTAAGAAGTTTGTATTTATATGATATTTTGTTGCAAACTGTTCGTATGTTCATTTAATAAATCATTTATAAATATAATACCGTTATCTATATAAATTTTGTATATAAATGGTTTGTTACCTATACATATTTTGCTATTATACCAAATATTAATGCTTAAAATATCCTCAACATTTTGTGGTTTTTGATATTTGTGTATCTCTAACCAGCTGAACAAGGTGTCTCTCCAAAACGTATTTCGGACGTGTTCAATATTTTGCATTAGGAAATAATCGCCTTGTATAATCAAGTCTTTTAAAGATATGTTTGTAACCGATTTAAACAAAGTTATCCACTTTGAGTTATTTAAAAACATTCTTCGAATCCACGTGCATTTTAAGGCTGTTATAAAATTTGATATGTTTATCATTTTAATACCACCTGTTTTGTAATTTTGTATTATTAGATTCCGTTTCAGTTTTTCAGTATTGCTCTGCCAGATAAATTTATAAAATAATGTATTTACATTTTTTATCAATTTGTCATTTGAATTTGGTAGCGCTATTAACAGATGGGTTAGCTTTGGCATTATTAAAGTTTTCAGTACTGTTATTCTTCCTAAAACTGTTAATCTTCTAACAGACCATAACCTCATTAATTTTTGCATTTCTATTATTTTAGAATCATAGTTCAGTGCAATTATTTGTTCCATGTTAACTGCGAAGTTGATACCGAGCAAATTAAATTGTGTTGCGCCCCATTCTAACTTCCACCGCGTACGATGGAACACATCCTTAGAAAACGTTTTCTTTCCGATCCATATAGCTTTTGATTTAGAAAAAATTATTTTTAGGCCTGATATATATGCATAATAATCTAAAACCTTCAATGTATTGTACAGAGACTCGGGAGAACCATCAAGAATGAAACTTGTGTCATCTGCATATTGCGAAATTAAATATTCTTCGCCATCAATACTGATTCCCTTAATATTGCTAGAGTTTCTTATTATAATTGCAAGTATTTCAGCACACAGAATAAATATATAAGGAGACAGAGGATCACCTTGTCTACAACCCCTTTCTAATTTGAAAGCTTCAGATAAAAATCCATTCTGTATTACACTAGATAAAGAATTATTGTAAAACGTTTTTATCCAGTTTTTAATGGATGTTTTAAAGTTAAATATATCTAACACTTTATATATAAACGACCAAGATAAAGAATCGAATGCTTTTTCAAAATCAATTAGTAGCAGTAATCCAGGAATATCATGTTCTTCTGTGTATAACATAATGTCATAGATTAATCTAATATTTTCCCCAATGTATCTTCCTTTAACGAAACCAGTTTGGTCTTTGTCTATTAATTTATCCAAAACGGTTTTAATTCTATTAGCGATACATCCTGACGCCATTTTATAAGTACAGTTTAAAAGGGTTAAAGGTCGCCAATTTTTTAAGAATTCTTTTGATTTATTAGGTTTTGGGATACATGTTATAATACCTAGCTTTTGTACATGAGACATTTCTTTAATAGTGTAACTATAGTTGATAGATCTAATTATATAGTGTCCTAAATCCATCCAAAACATTTTAAAGAATTCAGCCGTAAATCCATCAGACCCCGGGCTCTTGTCATTTTTCATAGCTTTAAGAAATGTTAATACCTCCGTATATTTTATTTTACCCTCTAATTCTTCAGCTTCTTTATCAGTTTATTTATTAAAACTAAAGTGAGATAGTTTTTTAATAATGTCATCGTCATTTTGACACGATGGTGCGGAATAAAGATTTTGGTAAAATTTCTTTGTTTCTTTTAAAATTTGTTTCTGATCCTTAATTTCTATTCCATTATCTAACTGAATTTTTGATATTAATTTACTGAAATAATTACGAGATTCTAAATTGCAAAAATACTTAGTTGGTTTTTGCCTTCTTCTATCCATTGTGACCTTGACCTAATATAATGACCTTTGAGTTTTTCTTTACGTAATTCTAATAATTCAGACTTTTTGCTTTCGATTCTTTTCCAGTCAACTACATGTTCGTTTTCCTCTAAAGCTTTTATTTCATCACATATAGTTTGTTCTAATTCGGTGTTTAATTTTTTCTTATGCACGGAAAAAGATATACTTTTCCCCCTTATTTCCATGAGTAATGTTTCTAGAAAGAGTTGACTATTTATTGAAAAATTTTTTTTCATCTTTCGGTATTGCATCGATATTATCTAAATCATAAACTGGTAAAGCATATTGCCGTGTTTTAGTAATAGTTTCCTTGACTAAGTTAACATATTCTTTATCACGTAACAAAGAGTTATTGAATTTCCACAAGCCTTTGCCTTTTTCTATATGACTCATTTTTATATTTAAAACTACTCCTGAATGATCTGAACGATAGCTATTTTCGATTATAACCTTTTCCACCATAGACATCAGGTTATTAGATATTAAGAAAAAATCTAATCTAGCTTGTTGTAATGGAGTTTTTTTCTTCCATGTGTATCTTCGGAGATTAGGGTATAATTCTCTGAAAGGATCTATTAAATCAAATGTTTCCATGTTTTCGTTAATTTTTTTCCGACATTTTGGATGGTTTATGTGTTTATAGTTTTTGGTATCGAGATCCTGGTTTAACACTAAATTGAAATCTCCACAAAGTATATATTTTTCATTTTGGAATTCTTCAATACAGTCTAAAATATATTGATAGAAAATATCGTTATCTGCATACTGGCAGTCTTACTGCATATGGAGTTGAAACCATACGCTGTATACCCACACGACTATTGTAACTTCTTATGGAAAATATTTTGTGCAAAGATACCGTATTTAATACGCAAGTGGAATATTTGTAATCGTCACATCACACACTTTTAAATGTTTATTATATTTTTTATATTTTACTGCGGAGAAGATTAAAACATACTTTTGTCTGTTTTTATGAGAAAATATTTTATTTTGAATGCGAAGTCCTTTTAAAATAACCACCTGTTAATTACCAGCCTCCTTATTTGAAACATAATTTATAATGTGAAATGTTATGTGCATGTATTATGTCCTTACTGTTCTTCACCAGTGTCAGTTTCATCATGCATGGTTTGAGGATTATTACAAATGTCCGGTGTCATACATTTTCAGAAAGTGGTGCAAGATAATCCTTCACATGAACAGTTATTCCTGAAGCATGCATTTTAGCAGTACAGCCACAAACCATTACATCCATAATCTTTGGTGGAGCACACACCAGTACAATGACTAGGTTTGCTATTTATAATTTCCCACCCACAGTCAGATATATTCACATTCCATGGGTTTTGCTGATCATCAGCTTTTCACATCATGGTTTTAACTTGCTTGATGTCTTCAATCAAAACAGAACCAGTAGGAAGCAGACTTTTGATTTTGGGAATATCTCTTTTACTTGTAAAGATGGTGTGCTTCACGTGGTTCATAGACGTTTGTATTGTTTCGTTTTGTATAGCAAATCACAAGTAATAGAAACATTCCCAAAATCAAAAGTCGGTCTCCTACTTATCCTGCTTTGGCTGAGCACATCAAGCTAGCAAATCTACAAAACATGTTGTGAAAAACTGTGATCACCAGAACCGATTGTGAACATATTCGAAATTATAAACAACATACCCGGTCCTTATACTGGTATGTCTGCAGTTGCTCCACCAGAGCTTATGGAAGTAATATCACGTGGCTGTACTGTTAGAAATGCCTACTTCAGGAATAACAGCTCATGACAAACAGCAGGGTTTACTTGCAGCTATTCCTGCAAATATATTGCATTGGACATTCGCAACAAGCCTCAAACCATGCATGATGAAAATGACTGTGGTGAAAAACAGTAATCTCATCATACATGCATATCACATTTCATCGTAAATTATGTCTCAAAGTAGGAGGATGCCAATTCAAATTAGGTGGTTATTTTAAAGAGACTTCGCCATTTAACCGAAACTCTTTTTCCAAGAAAACTGATTACCAGTAATCCACAAAATCAGTATAAATATTGAAAGAGTGTATATAACAGCTTCCTTAAATGGAAGGACTTCTGAATGAGCTCAGGGATGTGCGTTGAATGATATTTCAAGCAAGGAGCTATAATATTTCTCAGATTATTTTGAGGAAAACGTCCCTATCGTTAACAAAGTTATTTCATCTCTACCGTATTTAATGGTTAAAACGCAACCAATGAAACGTTCTATAGTCAATGAAATTCGACAGCTACTGGCTTATTTTGATATGCCTGCATTTACTTATGTAAATATTTTTACCTAATATATGGTACAGGTGATTTTACTTAAACAGTTACTTGTTAAATGTTAAAAAGATGTAATTTGACTTTTAAATGTATTCTATTTCCAGGCTGGTTTTGGACCAGGTAACCAAGACATATAGCCTGTTATATTAAAATATGTTTAATATATAACACATCAAAATTGGTAACATTTTGGATCCTGGTTCTAAAGTTTATTAAAGGGACTGACCTGAGTTTTCAGGCCTAGCAAGACGTCTGTTTGTTCCTATAAACATATGAGACGAGAGCAGGTGCTGGGGGAAAATCCTCAAATTCGGGCAAAAACGATAGAGATATTCGGGCAGAATGAGCTAGCCTGAAATGTTTTTACCATGTATTTCCATCATGTAAAACTGCGTTGTGGTTGTGGTTGTGGTGGTTTGGAGTGTGGTGTTACACATCTTAACAATGTGTGCAGGGAGAGGGATTTGGAGGTCGAAACGCTTCCCTGCTCAAGCCATTTTTTATTTTTGTATCATACATTTTCAAGAGAAGAATGTCTCGACCCCTTTTAATCTTCGCTCACCAATCTAGACCCCTCCCTGCTAAATTCTGGCACAAGCGCCTGGTGTACTTCATAGTAACAACTGACGTGCGTACGTAGGCCTTTGAAGATAACCGGTAAAATTAACTGCCAATGTCAGCAGCGATGTAAATAAAGTTTCAGTTTTAAAGAAATATCAGACAACATTTAATTATCTATAAGGGGTGGACTTCGCATATGAAAACTATATTCAAACATGTGAAAGAAAGTTATTCTTTTAGCTGTATATTGAAAAACTATTTGAAAGAATTGTGTTCAAACGTTAACATAATGTCTGTTTGCACAGTACTGTTCACCCATTGATCGAACTGTATTCTAAAATGCTGAGAATCTCTTGCCGGTAAACATTATTTGTGTGCTATAATTTGAACTTGATAACAGGTCAGATAATAATCACATGTACCGTATTTCCTCTAATAAACGCCCCGGGCACTTACTCATTTCAAAATTGTCGCAGACCCGGCGCGTATTGGAGACCGGCACTTATTGGAGACCCGGCCTTTATTTTTTCAAACACATATTTTAATAACTATAAACATATAATTTTATTTATTTTTAAATTTTAATTTCGAACTGTAACTAAACTTTAAACTTTAATAAAACAATGAACAGATTAATATTATTTGTCCACGTAAAGAGAATATCGCGGGAAGTTCAAGGCCTCCTGCAATGTTTGAGTGTTGATACTCTGCACCGTAACATATTAGACAACTCATGTGCAATGTGGCCCACTGTATTATTATTTTTCATAAAACACACAGCGTTTTTATCAAAAGAGTTATTGGGATCTAATTTAGTTATAAGAACTTCACCCTCTACCAGATTGCATACGTTTCGATATCCGTGATAACCTCTTACAGCTGATATAATACTGAGTTTATAGCTGTCAACTCTAGCCATCCAGGCATGCGGCTCTAAGTTTTGAGACAGGAAGTCATTTTTAATAAGGGTTGGGGTTTGGAGGGTGTGTGTGGGTTTTTTTTTTTTTAATTATGACAGGACGTAATCAGTTTTCGGCTGTCTTACATGTTTATTGGAGGCCCGGCGTTTATTTTGTTGCAAAGTGTTACAGACCCGGCGCTTATTGGAGGCCGGCGCTTATTGGAGGCCCGGTGTAAACGGAATGCAAGTCCGTAGGAGCAGTTGTCTGCCCGGACTTAATCTCCTAGCAATGCAGGTCCTAGGTCTAATATACCTAGCACTTATGTTCCTTAGGAATACTGGTCTGACTGTCAGGATATCAAGTCCGGGCCGGACTTGCATTCCTGGACAATCAAGATTTAAGTCCAGTAGTACACATAAAAAAGTCCGGATAGGACTATGGTTCCTAAGCTATGGAGGTCCGATAGCACTACTGTTCCTAGAACCGAGGTCCTACGAACCACGGTTCCCACGGACCTGCGTTCCTTTATACGCCGGCACTTATTAGAGGAAATACGGTATATCAAATAGAAAGCAACGAGTAGACAAAACAGCTTTTGGGTTTAAATCTTTCAGTAAATGCTACATGGACGACCCATAATAATATTCAAAAATCCCTTGCAACTGTAGCGTTGGGCGCAGATGGTGGTTATAGTATTTTACATGTTACTGGTATTAAAACTATTGTTCGCATGTGACATTTCCACCTCACCTCTATCCACGCTGACGTTCGTTTTGTGTTCAGTGAATGTTACCTCACTGACGTTTCTTTCTGCTATTTCATTAATGAGTTAGTATGTATACAGAATATCGACTGGCTTGCTTCAACTTCATACATCACTGGAATAGTAGCATTACACTGGGGATGTATTTCTAATGGTGCTCAGTATATGTTTAAACACACATCCATCATGAATAACTAAAATATACAACATTACAGTGATGATGTATTTCAAATGGTTTCAGTTTATGTTTGAACACACATCCATCATGAATAACTAAAATATACAACATTACAGTGATGGTGCATTTTAAATGGTGTTCAGTTTATGTTTAAACACACATCCATCATGAATAACTAAAATATACAACATTACAGTGATGATGCATTTCAAATGGTTTCAGTTTATGTTTGAAACCAACATTCATGATGCATTATTCACATATACAGCATTACTGTGGTAATGCATTTCATTTCAATGTGTGTTCAATATGATTGAAAGAAACATCCACCATGAATCACTCAATTATACAGAATTACTTTGGTGGTGCGTTTCTAAAGGTGCTCAGTATAAGTTTGAAACAAACATGCATCATATATCACTGAAATTAACGGCATTACTGTGGTAATACATTTTAAATGATGTTCACCGTTCAGTATATATGTTTCAAATTAATATATATCATTAATCATTGAAATACACAGCATTACTTGTGTGATGCGTTTCTAGCAGTGTTCGGTATATGATTGAAACAGACATCTATCATTTATCATTGAAAAATACAGCATTACTTGTGTGATGCGTTTCTAGCTGTGTTCGGTATATGATTGAAACAGACATCTATCATTTATCATTGAAAAACACAGCATTACTTGTGTGATGCGTTTCTAGCGGTGTTCGGTATATGATTGAAACAGACATCTATCATTTATCATTGAAAAATACAGCATTACTTGTGTGATGCGTTTCTAGCGGTGTTCGGTATATGATTGAAACAGACATCTATCATTTATCATTGAAAAATACAGAACTAATTGTGTGATGCGTTTCTAGCAGTGTTCGGTATATGATTGAAACAGACATCTATCATTTATCATTGAAAAACACAGCACTACTTTGGTGATGCGTTTCTAGCGGTGTTCGGTATATGATTGAAACAGACATCTATCATTTATCATTGAAAAATACAGCACTACTTTGGTGATGCGTTTCTAGCGGTTTTCGGTATATGAAACAGTTTGAAACTGACAATACCATCCACCAGCTGAATGTTTGGGATTAGGTACAGCAGCTGCTATAAAACGTAACACCCGACGACAACAATACGCACAGGCTTTTGTAATATTGTAAATACTTGTGCTGTGTAGTTGTAATTTATAAGCACGACTCGGTTGCCCTCAGTGTTTCGTCACCAATCTAAGTCAAAAATGTTCGTGTACAGAAGTCACACAATACACATGCATAAAAACATACGACTAAACACTAGCTGGTCCTGCAGAAATTAATATTTGAAACCAAACTTTGTCAGTAACGTGGAGTCGTGAAATGCTGATGGACTCTAGACATTAATTGAAGCACACTCTCCTGGGGTGGGTTAGTGAAATGCCGGGAGATTCTAACTACAATATAGTAGACTACGTACGTTATAGTATACTACGTTATCGCATCCAAGGGAGACAAAAGAAGCGCTTTCTTTCTTCTTTCTTTTTTTTTTTTTCTTTTTTCTTTTTTTTTTAATTAATGTATTTATTTATTTATTTATTATTATTATTGTTGTTGACACATATCAAATCCGACGTGCTGCTTGAGAAAACCTATAGTTCAACGGAGAGGAATTTATATTTCGAGCCATTGCCAGCCTACTCATTTCACTCCGTGACGCTGTACCCACGAGTTAAAATTCTTAGAAGACCCCTTGCTACTAATGGGAAAATGTAGCTGGTTTCCTCTCTAAGACTATATGTCAAAATTATTAAATGTCTCACATCCAACAGCCGATGACCGGCCTCGGTGGCGTCGTGGTTAGGCCATCGGTCTACAGGCTGGTAGGTACTGGGTTCGGATCCCAGTCGAGGCATGGGATTTTTAATCCAGATACCGACTCCAAACCCTGAGTGAGTGCTCCCTAAGGCTCAATGGGTAGGTGTAAACCACTTGCACCGACCAGTGATCCATAACTGGTTCAACAAATTCCATAGTTTGTGCTATCCTGCCTGTGGGAAGCGCAAATAAAAGATCCCTTGCTGCCTGTCGTAAAAGAGTAGCCTATGTGGCGACAGCGGGGTTTTTTCTCTAAAAAACAGTGTCAGACTGACCATATGTTTGACGTCCAATAGCCGATGATAAGATAAAAAAATCAATGTGCTCTAGTGGCGTCGTTAAATAAAACACACTTTACTTTTTTCCAACAGCCGATGATTAATAAATCAATGTGCTCTAGTGATTTCGTTACAAAACAGACTTTAAGTTTAACAATGACAGTAAGACACGAGTGAACGACAACGTGAACGTGGAAGTATAAAGCAGGTCCAGTCGGTGGACAAACCTGATTTACATTTATCAATCGTTTAGCTGTACGCCCAGCTTTACCAAGGGAAGTAGTATTGGTAGGGGTGGCCAGGGGGTCACCTTCGTCCACCTGCCTGGTACACCCGGCTACTATATTTCAACAGATGGTCAAACAACAACAACAAAAAACAAAAAAACAAACTAGGACACAAATCAACAAGTTAAACATAAGCCTATTAATAAAATCACATTCCGATATTTCCAATGTTATCGATATACCGGTATACACTTTAAACGGAATGACAGGTATTTTCGAGAAGTATTAAATTTATGTTCTTATATTAACACATATTTTTAAAAAAACATTTATAAAAAGAATAACATATGTTTGCTCAAATTAAAGCAGTACTGAAAACACTAAAACAATAACTTACCACGCATTAAAAGCGCGATGCTTTTGACTGTAGGATGAATCTCGTCGCCCACATGGCAGCTCGGCGACTCTGAAAACTCCGTGTCGTATATTACACTGGTAAGTACAAGATTTGTGTTTGTAGATTCGAATGCGTTACGCTATTATTCAGTTCCGAGTAGGCAAGTCGATGCCAGCAATCGATAATGCATAGGAAATATGAGGCGAGCAGATGCATGCAATCAAAACCTCGACTCCAGCTTTTGATGACTTGCCTTAATTGTGTCACCAGTTATTCATGGTATTGCCTAGCTCGTGTATGGAGTCAAATTGAATAGCTGAAACCAACAGTCACACGAGAATTATCCCATTTTGCAGTGCTTCGTGTAAATCAGCTGGCGCATTTGTAATATTTAGAACAATTTAAGTGAACACAGTAGCTAACAAAATTTACAATAATGCCTTCCCAAAATAACTGCCAACGTCATATACCTCATTTGCCAGGAAATGCTAAGTTCAAACTTCTCCTCTAGGCTTGGAGCATGACCTTTCAAAAATTTCGAATGCTAATTCATAACCTACTGCTCCCCCATCCCCCTGGTCCTGCAAAGTGAATCAGCATTCCCGAGCGCACCCTAAAGCTTGGGGGTAATAAAACCCATTCGAGGATCTCGTGGTTCGCACCCGGGTTTGGGGTCTGGTCACCGTCTAATCATAGCGTTCACTATTAATACATAGTACGTATTAAATTTGTCATCTTCCTTGTCATTTCTATTAACGGTACTGCATTTGTCAATGCAAAACACAAATATACGTTTTACTGTTTTATTCGTGTGTTTCTATTGTTTTGTTTAATATTGCTGACAAATATTGTTAACTGGCTTGTGATATACAGCTGCTGTAATCATAGTACATTGTGTACCTAGAAGATTCGGTGCAAGCCTGATGATGCCAAGTCTGACTCCACCTTCTCAACGAGGCCTCATAAATTATGCAATTAAAACCTGATGATGCCAAGTCTGACTCCACCTTCTCAACGAGGCCTCATAAATAATGCGATTAAAACAAAAGGCCCCACGGTCATAATTTTCCGGGGAGGCGGATGAGGGGGTATTTTTTTGTTTAAAGTGACTGATTTTTTCCCTTATTCCCCATAATTTTGTTTCTACAGGGGGTCAAATAAGCTTTCCACTAAATTTACTTGTGAAGAAATTACAGTTTAAATGTGTTTAGGAGACTGAAAGCAGGGCATACATACACACACACACACACTCACACACACAGAGAGAGAGAGAGAGAGAGAGAGAGAGAGAGAGAGAGAGAGAGAGAGAGAGACACACACAGAGAGAGAGAGAGAGAGAGAGAGAGAGAGGCACACACACTCACACACACACACACACACACACACACACACACAGTGCTGGAGCAACTGCTCAAATTTGGGCAAACAATAGAGGGCTTGAAACTTTTTCACCATCTATTTCGATCATTCTACCATAAGTTAGCTCCCTTGTGTCTTCAACCTCAAGATGTTTAGACATTCTTTTCTGAATATGCTTTTTTTCATAATCCAACGACACCTACAGGACGCAATGTACCACTTCCCATGTATATGGTTAATGGGAGGAACGTCTTAAAGGTACAGTACCACCTTTGCATCTGTAGTGATTTCCACTGCTATTTTAGCTTCACTGGTACATGGTGTCATTTGTTGAATTACATTTGTAACTGGACAAAATTTTAATATTTCATGAGAAATGGTTGGTGCCATTTTATTCCTAGAGGAATAAAGTTTCTGAAAAAACACCAGTTCAGAAAACATAGTGGTTACCATGACCACCTTAAGGTAACAGTATACAGTTAGCTGCCTTGTGTACACGGCGCGCAAAGAGTTTTTTTGTTGGTTTTGCACAGATCCATGTTTGAAGGCTAATTATTTGGAATAGGAAGTAAATTCCTAAGCTCGGTGATAGTCAAGGAGTTATTTTTAAAAAAATGACAATTGGTTTGTCACCAGCAGTGCAAACGATTTAGCTATAATGAGGCTTGGTATTCATACACCGGGTTTTCCTTGTGACAAAAGTGGGGCGCGATCATTTTGGATAATTTTCAAACAAGCTGATTTTGTGAAAAAGTTAATAGCTAAATCTTTATTCAAATGAGGGTTTTTGTAAGGCTTGATGAGCAAAGTTTCTATAAATATATCTGTGGTATCCGTAAACTCCCGCTTGGGTGTGGTTTGTATGGGTGTGAACATTGTCCAAAATGCACCCAAAATCAAGCAGTTTGGACACATTATAACGAAAGTAACACAAACATTTAGCTAAACATATTTAAAATAAGTCCTCTTTATAATTATGACCCGTTTTGTAATTTCCCTGATACCTGAACATTTCACCTATTTAAACGATAGGTGGGATGCCATGGGCTGGTATGCATAAATCTCAGCTGAAGATTCACAAATAACTGTGGTTTTCTACCTAAGCGTACGAGACGGGGCTGGAGCAAAACCTCAAATTCGAGGGAATATGATACAGATATTCGAGCAAAATGTGTTAACCCGAGACCTTTTTACCACGTATTTCCATCATTCTACGGTCAAAATTAGTTGTAATAAATGTAAAAATGCGAAGTGATTCGTTTGCAACCCTATATAGCTGTTTGGTAGTAATGCTAATATGAGAAAATGTTGTTATCCATTTTCGTTTAATCCAAAAGCCAGCCTCCCCCCCCCCCCCTAAAAATTAGAGCATGTACGCCTATGTTGTAACCAAAATATTAAGAAGGGGGATATCAAAATGACCAAATTCACGGGTCAAGAAGATTTCCCGCAAAATTTAGTTGGAAATGGTCTAATAGATCTGCAGAAAATACAGTTTAAATGCATTTCTGTGTAGTATAAAGGAGAAAATACTGAGAATGCGTGGTGCATTCCCCTTATATATTATCATGATTTGTCTAGCGTATATGATGTATATATGAAGTTTAAAACATGTCAGATCAAATATTAATACTTTAAAAAATCAGTGATCGTCCCCTCAGGCCCTGTGTCCATCCTACCCCCTAACCTCCGCTGAGGACGAAAATGTGCGGAGTTTTTTGGGGGGTCCTACTCTATATAAATCTAAGAGACTGTCCTCCCTCCCCCCCCCTCCCCCCCCCCCGCCCATTTCTGATATCGTTTCTATCATGGACGTCACTTGGTAGGGGATGGGTAGGGCACATGTTCGCCCACTTTTTAGAGTGGGGGGGGGGGGGACTAGCGCGCAAATGTCCCCACCTCTACTTTTTTTTACGATGGAGAATAACCCCCGAAAACAGGTTTATTTTATTAGAGCCGAAACGTTATTGCGTTATGTTAAAAGTTAATATTATAGATAATAATCGGGCGATGCGTAGCCCAGTGGTAAAGTGCAAGCTTGGTGCGCGGTCGGTTTGGGATCGATCCCCGTCGGTGGGCTCATTTGGGCTATTTCTCGCTCCAGCCAGTGCACCACGACTGGTACACCAAAGGCCGTGGTATGTGCTATCCTGTCTATGGGATGGTGCATATAAAAGATCCCTTGCTGTTAATCGGAAAGAGTAGCCCATGAAGTGTTGCGGGTTTCCTTCCTCAATATCTGTGTGGTCCTTAACCACATGTCCGACGCCATATAACCGTAAATAAAATGTGTTGAGTGCGTCATTAAATAAACCATTTCCTTCCTTTATTATAGATAACATTTCCATAAGACAACCACGAGTATAGGCTTTATGTTACCAACAACATGGTCTATAGACAATAGCGCCTAGACCCTTTGTTTTGTTTTCTGTGTAGACAAGATATTTTACATGTACATATGATCTGCATGACCATTCATGACGACGAATAACTTACAAAAACGATTGCCTGAACCCTCCATGAAACACAACACCAAAACAAAACATATAGCATACATAGCATGAAAAACATAAACTGAATGTGCAAATCACGCTGATTAGGGCTATAAAAGGTAATACAGTACTTATTCGTTAATATGTTTAATGCTGATATACGCCCCATGCACATTTGTTATCATCAACTGGTGGTGCGTTTTCAATGCTGTTCAGTATATATATATATATATATATATATATATATATATATATATATATATATAATGTGTGTGTGTGTGTGTTATACTACCCATAAATAATTACTATACATATAATGTGCACTCCCCATTCATTATTATACTTACAATCTACACCCCCACATTTATTGTTATACACATAATCTGCTCTCCCCGTTCATTATTATTCATATAATCTAGACAACACATTCTGTTTTATATGTATATAGTAATGTGCAGTGTACATCACAGTGGCGGATCCAGAAAATCCATTTATGGGGCCCCAATGACTTGGGGCGGAATGCTAAAGGAACTTTGGGGGAGGTTTGGAGGGGGATTGTAAAAAAAATGAAAATTAATCTAATTATAATATAATTATAACTGTCGCAATTTAGGGGGGGGGGAGCCGGGCCTCTGCCCCCACCCCTATATCCGCCTCTGCATCATATATTACTTTTATATTAATGAATGCAGATTGTACGTTGTATGTATAAAAAAGACAAATATGTAAATCATGTGTATAATAAAGCATGTGGAGTGTAGAAAGTCCGGAAAATTTTCGTATCTCCTAAATTCCTAAATTCAAGGGTCATACCTTTGTCAAAAATAAGTAAATCGTCATGAAAGTGAAACGTGATCTATAATGATGCACAATAAAGCTACACGAAAAATTAATAGATCATTGTGCCACAGTGGTGTCGTTAAACAAAAACAAATCATTCATTCATTCATGAGAATGTGAATGCATAAGTAGAAAGTTTGTTTTATATATATATATATATATATATATATATATGCCTCATGCGAATAAAGTTATATTCATTAATTCGTATACTGTTTGTACATTTTTATTGTGTAGGTGGTATTTGTAATTTGATCCCTTGCACTGGTTTTCAGCTTGGGGTTTAATTAACGCCACAGCTTTGTACAGATTTGACAAGGTGAACACTTTACTCACTAACCCTGTTCATGTGTCTTTTGGTTACCTGCTGTTTTGAGCCAGACACTGCATTACATTTGAACACGGAAAACATGTTAGAAACTTCTCTTCAAAATTAGACGTCTGTTTGAAGAAAATTAGAAAACGTCTTCCACTTTACAAAGGTAAATGTACTCCATGACTTTATTTCAAATAGAATTCTTCAAATGACATAGTTTTAATGAAATATGTTGTGTCAATTATTATCTTGAAAATACAAAAACCCAAACCCTACACCCCCAGTTTGATCGGCTATATATGGCTGTATATATCAATATTTAGCAGGAAGCCATTGTTTACTTTTTATTTATACATTTTATTGATACATATATTTGCGTACAATTTATAATTAGATTCTTTGATTTTTAGTTTTAGTTTTTATACCAAGTAAAAGTTGATATTGTTTTATTAATATACAATTTATAGAGAACGTCTGATTTCTTATTTTAAACACTAACACTAAACCAAACTTAACACTAACACTGACACTAAACCAAACTTATCACTAACACTAAACACTAACACTAACGGTCCAACCAGTGCACCGCAACTGGACAAAGGCCGTGGTATGTGCGTTCCTGTTTGTGGGAAAGTGTATATAAAAGATTTCTTGCTGCATTAGGAAAATGTAGCGGGTTTTCTCTGATGACTATATGTCAGAATTAACAAATCATTAATCAGTCAATGTGTTCTAGTGATATCGTTAAACAAAACAAACAAACATAATAAAACCGGCATTAGCGTGGAGGAAATTACGAGCATTGCCGAAGAGCCTATTGAAATATTCATATGCTACTTTTCGCTGTTTAGTTGGCCGTATTTACTTGTAAAATATCACCATTGAAATTTTCTGAAGAAAAACTTTTCCGGTGTAAATACTATGTCCTAAATGTTGTTTATAAGGGTGTGACACCGACAGGAATGCCGTAGTAATCACGGCAACTATGCCAAACGACGAATCTTTGCAATGTACACGCTATCGAGCGCCATCGTTCCAGCCAGTGCACCACGACTGGTACACCAAAAGCCGTGGTATGTGCTATCCTGTCTATGGGATGGTGCATATAAAAGATCCCTTGCTGCTAATCGAAAAGAGTAGCCCGTGAAGTGGCGACAGCGGGTTTCCTCTCTCAATATCTGTGTGGTCCTTAACCATATGTCTGACGCCATATAACCGTAAATAAAATGTGTATAGTGCGTCGTTAAATAAAACATTTCCTTCCTTCCTTTATTGAGCACCAATTGTTGCTTATTACTTATTTTCAAGTAATTTGACCTTTCGTTTTATAACATAGAGAATTTATTCCTATAAAAAGGAATGAACATTTTGTGCGAAACAACAACAACAAACACACAGCAAGAATAAAAAAAAAAAAAAAAAAAAAAAAAAACCCAAACCAAACAAGCTAGAGATGTGAGGTAGTTTGAAAGTTTTGAATGAGTTATTTAGATAGATAAATGAAGGGGCGGGACGTAGCCAAGTGGTAAAGCGCGCGCTTGATGCACGGTCGGTTTGGGATCGAACACTGTCGGTGTGTCCATTGGGCTATTTCTCGTTCCAGCCAGTGCACCATGACTGTTATATCAAAGGCCGCGGTATGTGCTATCCTTTCTGTGGATTCCTTTCTGTATTAGGACAAATGTAGCGGGTTTGACATCCGATAGCCGATGATTAACTAACCAATGTGCTCCAGTAGTGCTGTTGAACAAAACGCACTTTATTTTGCTAAATGATGTTTCATTTGTACTTTCTTTTACACACACACACACACACACACACACACACACACACACACACACACACACCCCAAAAAAAGAAGAAAAAAAAAGAAGAAAAACCCCACAAAACCCACACAAAAAAACTCAACAACAAATAATATTCATATTTATGTACTTACATCTCTATCATATAATATCCTACATTTTCAGTGCAATTAAAGTATGTGATATTTTTCAGATCACATACTTTAAGAATTTGATAACCTTGGGACCGGCCTCGGTGGCGTCGTGGCAGGCCATCGGTCTACAGGCTGGTAGGTACTGGGTTCGGATCCCAGTCGAGGCATGGGATTTTTAATCCAGATACCGACTCCAAACCCTGAGTGCTCCGCAAGGCTCAATGGGTAGGTGTAAACCACTTGCACCGACCAGTGATCCATAACTGGTTCAACAAAGGCCATGGTTTGTGCTATCCTGCCTGTGGGAAGCGCAAATAAAAGATCCCTTGCTGCTAATCGGAAGAGTAGCCCATGTAGTGGCGACAGCGGGTTTCCTCTTAGAATCTGTGTGGTCCTTAACCATATGTCTGACGCCATATAACCGTAAATAAAATGTGTTGAGTGCGTCGTTAAATAAAACATTTCTTTCTTTGATAACCTTGCAAATTAGAAGTAAATTAATCGAGGTCACGGCACTAGATTTATTAACATTTAAGCAAACGTACTAGGGTGACACTCCATAATTGACGTATGCATGCATCAAACAAAAACATTTCAACAGCAATTTGAATATCTAGTAATGGCGGACTGGAATTGCGTGCACAGTTTACAAAGCGCGTTGTATTAAGCTTGAGATTATATGATAAAGAGATTATTGCCCTCGTGTGTTTCGGTAATGTCAATATCATATATTAGGAATAAAAATAATGTATTATGCTCGCATAATACAATTTGTATTCCTAATATATGATACTGACGATACCGAAAAACACTGCTAATAAACTCTCGGTCGGTTTGAGATCGATCCCCGTCGGTGGGCCCATTGGGCTATTTCTCGCTCCAGCCAGTGCACCATGACTGGTACATCAAAGGCCGTGGTATTTATGTTATCCTGTCTATGGGATGGTGCATATAAAAGATCCCTTGCTGCCAATCGAAGAGAGTAGCCCATGAAGTGGCGACAGCGGGTTTCCTCCTTCAATATCTGTGTGGTCCTTAACCATATGTCTGACGCCATATAACCGTAAATAAAATGTGTTGAGTGCGTCGTTAAATAAAACATTTCCTGTAAGGTAGTGACCTCGGCTCCCCAACCTGTTCCCTGCCTATGTTCTGGGGGCAATAAATCTTTAATAAATAAAAAATAAAAAAATACAATTAATTAGATTGAATAATGAATGCGGAGTGTATATGATATCTATTATAATGTATGGGTAGTATAGATTATATCTATAATAATGAACGGGGAGTGGAGATTATATGTATAATCATGAATGTGGAGTGTATATTACATGTATTAATATGTATAATAATAATAATAATAATAATAGTTGTAGAATATATGTATTCTAATTAATGTAGAGCATAGATTATGTGTATAACAATGGATTACACTACAATAATGAACGGGGAGTGCAGATGATGTGTATAGCAATGAATGAGTAGTGTAGGTTATGTGTATAATAATGAATGGGGAGTGCAGATTATATGTATAATGAATGTTGAGGGTAGGTTATATGTATAATAATGAATGTTGAGGGTAGGATATATGTATAATAATGAATGTGGAGTTTAGATTATGTGTATAATAATGAATGGGTAGTGTAGATTATATGTATAGTAATGAACATAGGGTATAGACTTAATACTAAAAGATGTGTAATAATTAATGTGAATTCCAGGTTATGTGTATAATAATGATCTATTTATTATCACGCACTGAACTTAATAAATTGTGTAATATCAGCTCATTGTTCCTAGGCTGGTGCAGTTTTAACAAATAGTGTTTAACGACACCACTAGAGCACACTGATGTATTAATAATCTAATACAAGATGTCGAACATTTGGTAATTTTGCCAGTCTTAGATTTAGCAAATCCACTACATTTTTCCATTAGCAGATTATTTTTGTATATGCACCATCCCAAAGTCATGATAGCACATACCATGTTCTTTGATTTACCAATCGTGGTGCACTGGCTAGAACAAAAAATAGCCGATTGGGCCCAACGACGACGATCGATTCTAGACCGACCACGTATCAGGCGAACGCTTTACCCCTTGTGCATCGAGATAATCATGACTGTATACGTTATAAATATAAATTGTATACATGATTAGTATCGTTACTTACAACTATAGTATAGATCTATGGCTAGTCTATAGTATTGTTTTATACGCCGATATTCATATATGTTATACGTAGCCCAGTGGTACACACACACACTACTACTACTACTACTACTACTACTACTACTACTACTACTACTACTACTACTACTACTACTACTACTACTACTACTACTACATTTAATACATAAACTATTCAGTGGATTTTTATTTATTTAAAAAATAAAAGCTTATCTAGTTTTTTGCAACTTTCGTGTTCTATTCAGTTTGTTTCTCTGTTTTCTGTCAACAGATCCAGTGTCTTCTCAGAAACATCCAAACTGCTATTGAGAGCAAAATGGGATACTTCCAGAGAATGTCTTTGATGGATCGTCAGAATGGTACGAGATGTGAATGACCAACAATGAATGACCAACAAAGAACTATCTGAAAGCAGCACCAATAATGTTACCATGGTATGAACCTGGCTAATGTATGGACTAGCTAGACTATATTTAGTGAAGTATCACAATGTGAGAGAAGAAGACTGGTAATAACCTAACAAGGAAATCGTCATTATATATTAAGCATATTGTCTCATTAATTTGATTTATTTTGGAAAATACCTACTAGGGGTAAAATATATATTTCTAAATGCTTCGTATGGATTATTACGCCAGGAGTATGATATGGTTTTAGTTCAGGGCCCACAGTTTAAAAACCTAACTGGCTACTTTCCCTCTAATCCAGAACTAACGTAACGTTTTGCCGTGGGATTATACTACATTTAAAATGGTTGATTCATCAGCATATTGACATATTATGAGGCTCTTTGATATTTACTTCGTTATGCAAATGGTCTTGGGATACAATCGTCTGGATTAAGATTTAAAAAAGGATTAATTTATAGCCAAAATGAAAAGTACTACGGTTTTTATATGCCGTAGGAAGGATGTTTGAAGATGAGGGTGAGCTATTTGGAGTTGTGGGGGCATTCTCCCCTGCGAGCTGGCATCTAATCGTCGCGTGAGAGCTAAAACGTCGTAAGTGACAGATACGACCTAAAACGTCGTAAGTGACAGATACGACCTAAAACGTCCTTTTTGCATATTCCGAATCGCCACTAACAGTTCGTTATGCAAATGGTCTTGGGATACACTCGTCTGTATTAAGAGATAAAAAAGTATGAATTGATAGCCACAATGGAAAATACTACGGCTTTTAATATGCCAGTCGTGAAGCACTGTTCGAAAAAATAAAACCCTAGTAGTGATGGCTGAAACGAGGGCACTTCATTGCGTAAACTGTCAAATTATTAACCCATTATGTTCTGTCAATAATATCCCATAAACACGTGCGTCAAAGCAATAATCAATTCAGGATCGTTAATTTAAAAAACAGAGCAAACTTATATTAGAATCAGTAGGTGAACAGGTCCATAGTAGATGTATTTGAAGAAAAGGTAATGTTTAGCGACGCCTCGGTACAATTAGAATTGCTTATATTAGATGTCAAGCGTGTAACTGCAATGCATTGTTTCCAAAGTAAAGGAATTAATCCGCAACAAGCACGTTAATATTGATACCAATTCGAATCTAAGGATCAAACGTTTGTTTATATGCAGTTTACCACACGGATTTAGCACATTACCTCTAATATACATGTAGTAGAACGTTGGTTTTCAGAAAGCATGCCTGGCCAGTTTGGTATTTAAGATTCCTATGGCTTTGGAATAATTAAAACACGTTCTAATGTTGACTCACAGCCGTTTCATCCGACTAGCAGGTTGAGCAGAAGTGGTTTTGCTTCATTTTAGAACAAATAGTTTTGGAAACTGTAAGGTTTTAAAAGGCTTATTAGTGCAGTCGTTTATGTAAAATATGGGTAAATTTTGCTTGCTGGTTTAGGGAGAACAAAACCGAATTCCTCTTGTGTTGGATGATGTAGTATTGTTATAGACAGTTTACTGAGTGTTCACTAATTAAATATTAGTACTAAATATTAGTGCAAAGTAAAGGAATAAATCCGCAACAGGCACGTTAATTATTGATACCAATTCGAATCTAAGGATCAAACGTTTGTTTATATGCAGTTTACCACATGGACTTAGCACATTACCTCTAATATACAAGTCGTAAAACGTTGGTTTTCAGGAAGCATGCCTGGCCAGTTTGGTATATCACCATGGAGTTGGAAGGACGAGGGATTATTTAATATTCCTATGGCTTTGGAATAATTAAAACGCGTTCTAATATTGATTCACAGCCGTTTCATCCGACTAGCAGGTTGAGCAGAAATGGTTTTGCTTCATTTTAGAACAAATCGTTTTCAAACTTTAAGGTTTTAAAAGGCTTATTAGTGCAGTCGTTTATGTAAAATATGGGTAAGTTTTGCTTCTTGGTTTAGGGAGAACAAAACCGAATTCCTCTTGTGTTGGATGTTGTGGTCTTGTTATAGCAAGTTTACTGAGAGTTCACTAATTAAATATTAGTACTAAACATTTATTAAGTCAGTTATAATGTCCTACGTGCTTACGTCTGAACAAACACCTGCATTTTGAAAAATGTACTAGGGACATGTATATGTTTGGCACAACACATAAAAACACAATAACACCACTGCTACATTCAAAATTATATCCTCAAATATTTTAAAATGTAAATTCGTAAGTGAATTCTGGTGGAGATTTGTGAGTTTTCTACACTTTTGTTTTACTCTTCAATGTATAGACCCTTGTGAAAGCTCAGCAGAGGGGAAAGCTGGTATCCAGTGATACCTTGTCCCTATGCCGTACAAAATATTCCCCGCCTTGGTTGTGTATGCAAACAATAATGTGTGATACGGTGTTAAAATCAATAATGAGACTTAAGGTGTGTTTTAATATTTGAAATAGATATCGTGTTTGTTTTCCCAAAAACATTTACTTAGTATTCCTAAATCTGTTCTTTTTAGGACATTTATTTTTATCTATTTTTTTTAATCATTGGAGAAACAAAAACACACTTCTGATTTACACATATTTGTTAAATTTGCTTTCATATAAATAGTTAACTCCTAAATTCAGTTAACGCCTATCATCTTGTTCTATATGTTCTGTTTATAATGTGGTTTCGGGTTTTTTGATATCGAGAAATTAAAATCATGTTTTTATTATTTTTTTGCAAGATGCTGGTTGTTTAAAATATGTCAAATTCGTAGCTTAGTGCAGTCAATTTCGTATATAAATAAACTTAAATATGAATGAAATCACAAAATAAGATATTATGTAGTTAAATTCGAAAATTAGTTCAATAGCATAACTAATGTTTTATTGATGTGGATTTTTATCTAATGACTGTATATAGTTAATTGAAGTATAGTAACTAGTGAATGAGATGTATTATTAGTAAAATCCGACAGAAAGCTGCCTCTCCATGGTAGGGCTAACATGGAGCGCCAGCTGTATAAACGGCAATTCGTTATACTGATGATTCCAAGGGTTACTTTACGTGCATTTGTCATCTCTCCTTTGGCAAACAAACACTCATATAATATCTTCTTCGGTCATTACATCATATTTAATTATGCATATTAAATAGACTGTACGGAATTACGAATTTGACATACCCAAAACAAAACAATTGGTTTTTAATGTAATAATCACTAGGTAATATGAATTATTAAATGTAGATGTCATATTGTTTTAGCCAATCAGAAAACAATGAAATCACGTTAGAAATAGAATAAATAACAAGAGAGAACATGTGTTAATTGAAGGTGACAGGAAACCATTAAGGTAGAGATCGGATGGACTAACATAGGAAAAACGATCAGGATCTTGCTAAATATGCATAGTCGTGTGAAAACATTTGCAGGTTATTGTTTATGAAACTTACATTCTTGATTAGGTTGTACCCACAACGAGCTAGTTTGAACCTTAATTGAATGTAAGCACGTTAAACCATATCTACAAACCTACCTTCTTGATTAGACTATTTATATTTGTACATCGGGCGTGTTCTTGGTTACATTCCTGTTTATGGATGCTCGATACATTGTCTTGGTGTGACCGTTTCACTTGCGCTTCTTGATACTAGTACTTGGGTTTTCTTTTACTTTTGGTAGGTCTAAGTACTAGAATCTTTAAGATACACATCCCGTTGAATTATCACAATGTGTGACAATTCAGAACGTTTTCTATTGATTATGAACATAAGTATTTACTCGTGTTCGTGTAAAATGTGAACATTTTCTTTGGTCACTGAACTTGTCTTTACCTTTTAATATTAACTGCAGACTGATTAGTTGGAAATGTTCTAACAAAATTACAAGTAATCACTCTCGGATCACCACGCGGTCATACACTGGTATATACCGACAACCGCTATGCATTTAAACGTAATATACGGTATGCCGTAGGAAAGATGTTTGAAGATGAGGGTGAGCTATTTGGAGGTGTGGAGGCATTCTCCCTTGCGAGCTAGCATCTTATCGTCGCGTGAGAGCTAAAAGGTCGTAAGTGACAGATACGACCTAAAACGTCCTTTTTGCATATTCGGAATCGCCACTAACAGTTCGTTATGGAAATAATCTTGGGATACAATCGTCTGTATTAAGTGATAAAAAAGTATGAATTTATAACCAAAATGGAAAATACTACTGCTTTTAATATGCCAGTTGTGAAGCATTGTTCGAAAAAATAAAACCCTAGTAGTGATGACTGAAACGAGGGCATTGCGTAAACTGTCAGATTTTTAACCCATTATGTTCTGTCAATAATAGCCCATAAACACGTGCGTGAAAGCAATAATCAATTCAGGATCGTTAATTTGAAAAACAGAGCAAACTTATGTTAGAATCAGTATATGAACCGGTCCATAGTAGATGTATTTGAAGGAAAGGTAATGTTTAGCGACGCCTCGGTACAATTAGAACTGCTTATGTTATATATCAAGTGTGTAACTGCAATGCATTGTTTGCAAAGTAAAGGAATAAATCCGCAACAGGCACATTAATTATTGATACCAATTCGAATCTAAGGATCAAACGTTTGTTTATATGCAGTTTACCACACGGACTTAGCACATTACCTCTAATATACAAGTCGTAAAACGTTGGTTTTCAGGAAGCATGCCTGGCCAGTTTGGTATATCACCATGGAGTTGGAAGGACGAGGGATTATTTAAGATTCCTATGGCTGTGGAATAATTAAAACGCGTTCTAATATTGATTCACAGCCGTTTAATCCGACTAGCAGGTTGAGCAGAAATGGTTTTGCTTCATTTTAGAACAAATCGTTTTCAAACTTTAAGGTTTTAAAAGGCTTATTAGTGCAGTCGTTTATGTAAAATATGGGTAAGTTTTGCTTCTTGGTTTAGGGAGAACAAAACCGAATTCCTCTTGTGTTGGATGTTGTGGTCTTGTTATAGCAAGTTTACTGAGAGTTCACTAATTAAATATTAGTACTAAACATTTATTAAGTCAATTATAATGTCCTACGTGCTTACGTTTGAACAAACACCTGCATTTTGAAAAATGTACTAGGGACATGTATCTCTTTGGCACAACACATAAAACCACAATAACACCAGTGCAATAATCAAAATTATATGCCTCAAATATTTTAAAATGTAAATTCGTAAGTGTATTCTGGTGGAGGTTTGTGAGTTTTCTACACTTTTGTTTTACTCTTCAATGTATAGACCCTTGTGAAAGCTCAGCAGAGGAGAAAGCTGGTATCCAGTGTTACCTTGTCCCTATGCCGTACAAAATATTCCCCGCCTTGGTTGTGTATGCAAACAATAGTGTTTGATACGGTGTTAAAGTCAATAATGAGGCTTAAGGTGTGTTTTAATATTTAAAATAAATATCGTGTTTTTATACCAAAAACATTTACTTAATATTCCTAAATCTGTTCTTTTTAGGACATTTATTTTTATTTATCTTTCTTTCTTTTTTTTAATCATCGGAGAAAGAAAAACACTTCTGATTGATACATATTTTTTAAATTTGCTTTTATATAACAGTTAACAGTTAATAATTTAGTTAACACCCATCATCTTGTTCTATATGTTTTGTTTATAATGTGGATTCCTTGTTTTTGATATGGAGAAATTAAAATCATGGGGGTTTTTGTGTTTTTTTTTTTGCAAGGTGTTGCTTGTTTGAAATACATGTATGTCAAATTCCTAGCTGAGTGCAGTCAATTTGATATAAATAAACTTAAATATGAATGAAATCACAAAATAAGTAATGTTTTATTGATGTGGATTTTTATTTAATGACTGTATATAGTTAATTTAAGTATAGTAACTAGTGAATGAGATGTATTATTAGTAAAATCCGACAGAAAGCTGCCTCTCCATGGTAGGGCTCAACATGGAGCGCCAGCTGTATAAACGGCAATTAGTTATACTGATGATTCCAAGGGTTACTTTACGTGTATTTGTCATCTCTCCTTTGGCAAACAAACACTCATATATCTTAATATCTTCTTTGGTCATTACATCATATTTAATTATGCATTAGTCTTATTCAGCTTACCGTACTAGCACAACAACCGTTATAGCATTGTTGTTGTGCTAGTACTAGGTAAGTATGAATAATAATTAAAATTAGAAACAAATTTTCTAAATTAAATAAACTGTACGGAATTACGAATTTGAAATACCCAAAACAAGACAAATTATTTTTAATGTAACAATTACTAGGTGATATGAATTATTAAATGTAGATGTCATATTGTTTTAGCCAATCAGAAAAGAATGAAATCACGTCTAACACTAAACCTCTTAATAGTAACACGGTTACCACCGAACCCAAACCACCACCACCACCCTAAATAAACCTAAATAACTAAATTGTACGAAATTACAACCTGTTCGCGCTGTGTTAACTATGGACAGGCCCTATACTATTTTGTTGGTCCGTGTTATTGTGGTTGTTAATGTTTTAATATTTGCTTCCTTATACTACACAACAAATGTTAGGCTCATTTCAGATCTTTGCAAGATGTCTCAATCAGTGCAAGAACCAGCTCATCATGAATAAAGTTTGTTTAGAAATCGATTTCATTGCATAAAGGAAGAGCTTCAGCACTGGTAACCAGGTGTGTGTTTCTAAGCTGTTGTACACATTTCATACTGTGATTTTTTTCTCACTGCTTTTTTCCCACCTATTCTTTCTCTGTAAAAAAAAAGTGACAGACACTAAGCAAAAACGAATGCCCAAAATGTTACAAAATGTTTCAGGGAAGTATAATATATTTTTGCAAATATATAATAAATGTGATGTTTTAAGAATTATACAAAAATACAGTTGTAAACATGCTATTTCAGATATATTACTGAGAACACCAATTCAAGGAAAAGGTCACTATGATCTTCCTCCAGTCATCAGGTGGGTGTTATTGGTGAGTAATATATTTTTCAAACCAGTGTGATACATCTTGATACATCTGTCAACCGTTCATCCCTTTATAAAGTGCATTACATAGAGAATAATACGTTAGATACCATTTATCTCATGAGTTGTTTTAAAATTTATTTATCGAGCGAAAGCGAGTTTAAAACGTTTTTAAACAAGTTGTGAGATAAATGGTATCTAACAGACACAAATGTATTATTCTCTTTCTTACATATCCTCAAAAATCCGGTTTCAAGCAAATTTTAACATCTTTTTGGACTAAAAGTTATTTACAGCCGTTGCACCTCTAGCTGACTTACGCGTCACAGACACATGAATGTCAGGTTAACTATAGGTCACAGTGTAATCTATTTCCACCATGTTATTTTTCATTGGATGCATGGCACTGGTGACCTGGTCATCACCTAGGAGCAGCTAGTCTATGTCTTGAAATTGTTAACACACGGGTGCGTAAGAAAAATAATAAAATATATAATTCTAGTAATAATAATAATAATAATAATAATATCAACATCAGCAGCAGCATTATCATCACAGTGTAACCATTGAGGTTGACTGATAACACAATGGGTCTAACAGATCGATGGTGTCGTGGTTAAGCCGTGGGACATAATGCTAGGTACTAGGTTCGCAGCCCGGTACGGGCTCTCACCGAGAGCGAGTTTTCACGACTCAATGAGTAAATGTAAGACCACTACACCGACTTCTCTCTCGCTAATCCATTGTCCTGGACAGAAACCCCAAATAGATGAGGTATGTGCCCAGGACAGCGTGCTTGAACTTTAATTGGATACAAGCACAAAAAATTAATAAATAACTGATATTTTTTATAAGGATGTGACACCAACAGGAATGCCGAAGTAATCACAGCAACTATACCGAAAGACGAATTTTCGCAATGTACACCTTACCGAGCACCAATTGTCGCTTATTACTTATTTTCAAGTAATTTCACCTTTCGTTTTATAACATAGAGAATTTATTCTTATAAAAAGGAATACAAATTTTGTGTCTACTTCTGGTTTGAAATTCAGATTATTATTATTAATTGTTCTTGTTATTGATGTTACATAATTCTTATCTTAAACTGCGTTGAATTGAATTGGCGCGATGCATGTTCGAAACAAGTTAAATCGGTAATAATGGTTGTATTGGAACGTAGCCCAGTGGTAAAGCGCATTCTTGATGCGCGGTCGGTCTAGGATCGACCCTCGTCGGTGGTCTCATTGGGCCATTTCTCGCTCCAGCCAGTGCACCACGATTGATACATCAAGGTCCTTGGTATGTGCTATCCTGCTTGTAGGATGGTGCATATAAAATATGTGAGAATTACCAAACGTTTGACATCCAATAGCCGATGATTAATATGTCAATGTGCTCTAGTGGTGTCGTTAAACAAAACAAACTTTAACTTATTAAGCCAATAAAATATAAACAAGAACTTAAAAGCAGCAGTTGTAATACACTTGAAAACGTATAATTTAACTGCGTGCACTATTATTATTTTATAAGGCGGAAGAAATGAAACACGATAGTAGTGACCTGGGGCCTAATTCACTAAACTCTCGCAATTTTGCGATCTCGCAGTGCAATGCTAAAAGACTTGCAAAGAGGATGCTTTGTTTTCTAGCAGAGCCTAAGAGACCTTTGTGAATTAGGCCCCAGGTGTTTCTTAACGATTCG
Source organism: Gigantopelta aegis (assembly GCF_016097555.1). NCBI lineage: Eukaryota > Metazoa > Mollusca > Gastropoda > Neomphalida > Peltospiridae > Gigantopelta > Gigantopelta aegis. The sequence goes on from NC_054706.1 coordinate 40,348,437, forward strand.
TTGTTTTTACGTCGCTAGTAAAACTCAATATGCGACAGTAAAACCAACAATAACGACCGCAAATGGTCAAATATAACATAGTATGGGCAACTCGGAGTGAGTTTGAAGGTTTACACAGTTTGACCATTAATGATTTCGATATAGGGCTAACACAGATATTGATATGCTCCGAAGTTAGTTAACATTTTATAAAGTAATATGCATGCAACTTATGCACGCAAAACACTAGTACTTCGACTGTGTGTTAAATAAAACACCATGGACGTATTACGTAGTATACACCATTTATATTCCTTGGGCCATGACTGTAAAATCTTATTAAAATATTGTTGAAACCCACACACAAAACTAATTTTATAGTTTCATTTGAATAGAGGTTCAACAAATGTTACGGATGCACGGTACTACTGGCTGCTTCAACAACAAACGACCACAGAACGGACTAGCAGGTGAATAACATGGAAATGCACCCCCCCCCCCCCAAAAAAAAAAAAATAAAAAAAAAAAAAAAAAAAAAAATATAAAAAAAATGAAATAACTCAACAAAAACCAAACAACAACAACAACAACACCACACACACACACACACACACACACACACACACAAACCAAACAAGCTAGATATGTGAGGTAGTTTGAAAGTTTTTGATGAGTTATTTAGATACATACTTTAAGAATTTGATAACCTTGCAAATTAGAAGTAAATTATTCGAGGTCACGGCACTAGGTTTATTAACATTTAAGCAAACGTAGGCCTACTAGGGTGACACTCCATAATTGACGTATGCATTCATAGTCATCAAATAAAAACATTTCAACAGCAATTTGAATATCTAGTAATGGCGGACTGGAATTAAAGTTGCGTGTACACACACACACACACACACACACACACACACACACACACACACACACACTACTATGCGGTTACAAGTAACTATCGTTGATTGATCATTCACGTTGAGTATATATTATACTTTTAATACATAAACTATTCAGTGGATTTTTATTTATATAAAAAAAATAAAAACTTACGTAGTTTATTTTGCATGTTTCGGGTTCCATTTAGTTTCTATATTTTCTGTCAACAGATCCAGTGTCTTCTCAGAAACATCCAAACTGCTATTGAGAGCGAAATGGAATACTTCCAGAGAATGTCTTTGATGGATCGTCAGAATGTTTGAGAAGTGAATGACCAACAATGAATGACCAACAAAGAACTATCTGAAAGCAGCACCAATAATGTTACCATGGCATGAACCTGGCTAATGCATAGAGTAGCTAGACTATATTTAGTGAAGTATCACAATGTGAGGGAAGAAGACGGGTAATAACCTAACAAGGAAATCGTCATTAAGTATTAAAAATAGTATCTCATTAATTTGATTTATTTTGGAAAATACCTAGTAGGTGTAAAATATATATTTCTAAATGCCTCTTATGAATTATTGCGAGACAATGGTAAACCTAGAACAGGACTTATATGTGAAAATATGAACAAAACACGTAGGCAGTTTAAATACACTCTTAGAATGTGTCAAAATGAGAAAGACTTCTCCCTTCCGGCCTATTTCCACGTTACGAGTATCGCCTATTGCTTTGCTCCCCAAACAAACTCCAGGGGAATTTCGTTTGATTCACCATTTATCCTATCCAGCCGACCATGCCCTTAATTATTTTATAAACCCATCATTATGCTCAGTTTCATATTCAAGTATTGATAAAGCTATTAGAATGATTCAAACTTTGGGCATTGGTTGTGAGCTGGCAAATTCTGACTTACAGTCTGCCTTTCGTATGATTCCCATTTATCCGGCGATTTCGATCAGCTAGGTTTTAAATTTGATGGTCAGTACTATATTATAAAGAACTTCTAAATTCTGTGACGGGTCAGCATCATCGAGCATATGTTGAAGAGTATATTGCTAATGATTCAAGTTATGTTGCTGAAATGAATGTAAATTCCAACGAGGTAATAGAGTTTGTTTTTAAACTTAGCAGTGGGAAATCAGCAGGGAATGACGGCCTCTCAGCGGAACACCTCCAATATGGGGAAATACTTAATCGTAGCCACCAGGATGTAACATCTCGCGAAATGCGATTTTAAGCTACGCCCTTTTTCGTAAGCCACGCCCCATGTCATAAACTAGTCTGATATGTTTCCGCGGGAAATAAACATAAATATGAACGAATAGGCCTAATTCCCTAGTAAATTATGTCAAATATAGAGCTGTGTTATTGTAACGAGCATTTAATAAAATATTAAGTAATACAAATGCGTTTTTCAATGTGTTTTTTTCTTCTAATCTGTACTTCCGATGTTTTGACGTACCTACGTAGTCCGATACACCTGCCGTCAACTCGGAACTGAGTAACAGTGAGTTTATGACAGATGTATCGGACTACAAACAACGCTGTAAAGTTAATCGTTTGTAAACGTGACACAATATTAATAATACGTGAATAATATAATATATCGCATAGTTTCGGTGGGTGTATTTAAAAAAAAAAAAAAAAAATGGGGGGGGGGGGTTAACGTCTGTATCAGATATGTAAACATGAATATATATATACAGTATATGTAAAAATGAATATATAATCGTGCGTTAATTCATAATCTACCACCTACAGGTACGGTGAGGTTAAATTGACCGAACAACTAACCTAACAATGTGGTACATGATATTTGGCTAATGTCAGGGCTTTAGATTGCACCAGAACCGGCCTCGGTGGCGTCGTGGCAGGCCATCGGTCTACAGGCTGGTAGGTACTGGGTTCGGATCCCAGTCGAGGCATGGGATTTTTAATCCAGATACCGACTCCAAACCCTGAGTGAGTGCTCCATAAGGCTCAATGGGTAGGTGTAAACCACTTGCACCGACCAGTGATCCATAACTGGTTCAACAAAGGCCATGGTTTGTGCTATCCTGCCTGTGGGAAGTGCAAATAAAAGATCCCTTGCTGCCAATCGTAAGAGTAGCCGATGTTGTGGCGACAGCGGGTTT